>NW_027452121.1:0-42500 GCF_964194025.1 Convolutriloba macropyga
GTTCGAGGGAAAATGATGCACATGGAGATAAAAACTTACACGAAAACTAAATTTTAGAAATATAAAAAGCTAGAGAAGTTTTGATGCGTTACTAGAGTACTGCTTTGAGCTCAGACGTTTTTTAAAAATCTTTAGTCTACGTAGCTTTTTCACACCATAGTGTATCTTGGTATATACTATCATAAATCAATTCTATGATTGAAGGTTAAATTGTTTTTGCATATTGGAGTACTAAGCATAATCTCAATCTATGTACTTTTTGTATCTTGTTCTCCAACAAAATAGTTCGCCAACAAGTTAAACTGAGACATTTTTCTACTTAATTTAATGTACATCGAGATATCTCTAAATATAAATTGAAGGGTGCAGACAAAATCTGTCAAGTTGAAAGCTTATCTTCCTGAAATTTCACCAAGTAAGAGTCCTTAGCGAATACAAAATTTTCAAAAAAATTTGCCAGTCGTAGTTATGCAGGTTTGAACAACCGACCAATAAAAAAAATCGGCCAAACTAAAAATTATCATTGTAACTTGACGAAAAATTGACGAAAAAAGAAAAATCTTTCCACCTGAATTTATGAAATGCAAATGAGTATCTACATGGTATTTAGATAATGGTTGCTCACTCGTAATGCTCAAAAACTTCTCATCAACAAATATCTGACACCATTGATTTAAATGTTTTAAAATTCCAGAAAATGGTGTTGATTACCCGATAAAAGTTTCGATAGGAAATTCAGAAATCAATAATGGGAAAATTTTTTGACTAAAGATTTTGAAAGTTTACGCAATGAACGCACTTAAACTTTCAAAGGCTAGAAAAAAAATTTTTTTGTATCACTCAATCCACGACAAAACGGTCATCAAAAAATTAGGCATACAATGTGTTTGACAACCATTTCTGTAAGCATTCGATTACTTTTCTGTCTCAATCTGAAACATTAAACGCAATACAATAGCAGTTTTTTGAATTGGAGAGGTTATATCATTAAACACATTGGATTGTTTATTTTTTATGCTTCTTTTTTCTTATATAAAAATTTGGCAAAAATGAAATGTACCGGAATGAGAAGCCAGCAAACAAAAACACTTGTTTTTCAGATCTCAACACATTGTTAATCATTGCTAATGACTGTTTAACAAAACTGAAAAAGTTTTGAGCAATGTTTGTGGAGAGACAATATGAATTGTCGTCTGTTCTAAATTCCTGTAAAAAACAATTTTTTTTCCTGCTTCCATTTTGCTATATCTATCTATATATATATATATATATATATATATATATATATATATGTGTGTGTGTGTGTATATCTCCAAAGTTCGTACTTTGCTTACTTTCTCTTAAGGTTATTCAAGGTATATATATATATATATATATATATATATATATACATATAACATATATATATATATATATATATATATATATATATATATATATATAAATATATCTTGAATAACCTTAACAGAAAGTTAGAAAATTACGAACTTTGGATCTATATAGATATATATATATATATATATATATATATATATATATTGATATATATATATATATATATATATACATATATATATATATATATATATATGTATATCTTGAAGAGTCTTAAGAGACAGTTAGCAAAATACAAACTTTGGAGGAGTTCAGTTTTTTCAAAACTAGTAACTGATTATACGATGCAGAACAAAAAAGAAGGCTATATATATATATATATATATATATATATATATATATATGTATGTATATATATATATATATATATATATATATATATATATACTTATATATATATACATATATTTATATATATATATATATATATATAATATATATATATATATATATATATTTATATTTATATATATATATATATATATATATATATATATATATAAAACTTGAATAAGCTTAGGAGAAAGCTACCAAAGAACTAACTTTGAATGAATTCAATTTTTTCAAAACAAATGCAGAACAAAAAGGGGTCCAAAAATCATTAATTATGAGCTCAAAATTTACAGAAAATCAAATTAAGACCATTAAGTAGAATTTTTCTAAATTGATTTAACTGGCACCTACTATTACTTTTTGGCAACAAAAAACTTCAACAGCCAAACATAGTTGAATTGAATTATACTTCTTTTATCTCTGAAGACGGGCCTGATAAAGGAAAAATTTACAAAATTAGAAGAAGATTTTGTTTGAGTTTTATTAAATTGATTTCATTTGCGTATAAATATTTTTTCGTCTAAAATACCTTTGTTTATCAGACTTGAATTGCCTATATACAATGCCATTAATTTATTGATTCAATTTATTTTATCGGCGCCGTTGCAATTTAGGTAAAATTTTTGAGAAGAAGAACCAATTTTACTTTCAGGTAAGCTACCTTAAAACTGTTTAATTTTCTGTTTTTTAATGTTAATAAGTATCCAAAATAACAATTTACGTCGAAATTAAATACCGAAGTTAACAATTAACAATTATAACTTACAAAATTGCTGAAAAAATCTTTAGCTGTATCCTGACAAAATAAATTACAACCCTTTATAACCACCCAAAATGATAACCGATGGCGTTATTGGGATTAATCGTTTTGTACTTTTAAAAGACAGGCATATTTTGCCGAAAAGCAGTGAGAATCACAAAAATTCACGAAACTTTAAAATTCGAAAACACCTCGAAATATATAAAATTAGAACAAATTTTCCGGTGCAAATATCCTAGATTAGCGGGGCTTGGACACGTTTTTCTATGTCAAGTATGTTGATCATTCAAAATTTAGTGAACGGAAAAATTGAAGGATAGAGTTTCTGCCAAACTAAAGAATGTCGGAACAAAAACTTATTTTTTGTTTTGTTGAACTCGTTTTTTTTAATTAGCTTTAGCTTCTTGAAGGTTTTATACAATCATACAATCTAGGTCATTCTCCACGGGTACTACCTTTGGGTTTTCTCCAAAAACTGAGACGGTTTTTTAACAGCTTGCTTGAGCAAAATGGTTTTTCTTTATTCCCGTGCCGACGGGCTCTGTTAAAAATCAGGCTTGGTGCTAGAATATAGAGAATATTTAAAATAAGCTGAATCCAGTTCTAATGCAAATTTTTGCAACAAAGGCAGGCATTAACTCTCAATTTTTGTCAACTAGCTTTTTTTCACCATTCTTCCACTTTCATGAAATCTGTCACAGAGCATATATTTTTCGATTGCAAATATTTAAAGATCTATAAACGACTGTTGATATGACGACTGTTTAAATTTACTCATCAGAAAATTTTTTATGAAAGGTGGAGCAGAAACTTTAAATACCACAACACAAGCAATCATTAAAGTCAACTATTTTTTGAATCGTTTTTCTGTTTAAATTTTGTACTCTGTAATAAATTGGTAGCTAATTTGGTTCAATGGCAAAATGGCCCCCAAACAATCAACCTTTCAGGGGTTGATTTTGTCAGACAAGAATAACTTAGCATGAAGAAACGTATATATATTAGCAGTGTATTTTACTTCAGAACTTAATCACAGACCTAAAAAATTTCAATAGAAAAAATTCTCCACAAAAATGGAAGATTTCATCATTGCAAATGAATGAATTCTTTGTTTAATTCCATTTTATATTTCCCCACATTGCTTATTTTTAATTCAATTCAATTTTTCTTCAAATGGCAGAGCCATTTTCAGCATTTGAAAGGGGTAATTTTTATAAAGAGAAAAATAGGATATAATAAATGCTGTTTTTGGGTAAACCAAACAAAGCATTAGCATTAATGAAGTTTATAGATGCTCCAAATATATCGAAAATGAGAACCCGAATTCAATGCGTTTTGTTTTCGTTAATACGGTGTTTTCATAGTATCCCCTTTTAAGTTCACCTTAGGCGGGGCGAACAAATTGTAGTCGTAACTATAGGTTGAAAAGTGCATTGTCAAATACAAAGGATGAAACTGCTCCGTTTGAGAAGGGCGGGAGGAGGAGGGAGGGGGGAGGTGGGAAGGGGGGTTGACTGAAACTGAAAATAGGGTTGTATTATTGCGAGTTCAAAACAATGAGATGAAACAACTTGAGGAGGAATTTTAGGAGAACAAGCAAGCGAAAGCTTAACAGGCAAGGGACAGCGTGAAAAATCAGTGAAGCCTAAATTTTTACTTTATACATTGCGCTTTTGAGTTCAAAGGTTACGAGATACGTGTGATTAAGTTGAAGTCAAGCGCTTTTCAGACGTCACAGTACTGCAAATATGATGAAATATACGTTTTGTGATCTCTAAACTACGCGCATCAATAAACACTTCAATAAGAATTATGTTTATTGAAAAAGGAAAGCCAAATCCGCTCATCACACAAAGTGCCAAGTCTTTCAAGTGATTTCAAATAAATTAAAAATGAGCACATTGGCAATTAAATGCCATTAACAGATCAAAGACTGTTGAACAGCGGCATTTAAATTAAGTTGCTTGCTTTTAGTAGAAATTAAAAACTTTGTTTTCCATTATTTTAAGTAAAAAAAAGACCAATAGAAAAATTTTCCATGGTATATATGGGAAAAATCTGTCTGAAATAAAACAAAGTTATCAATATTACAAAATTGCTTCATATGTGATCAAAGTATTATTAGTTTTTTCTTCTTGTAGCAAAATTGGCCCCATTGAAATGAACAGTCAGTCAGAAATGTGGGGATAATAATAGAGGGAAGCTGAAACAGGCCACTGTTGTCGCCATTGCCTAATGCTGTTCCCATTCAATGAAGCAGCGACACAAACTATAATTCTTGTTAATATTAGTATTTTTGAACTATTTTAAAATTTCCCGATGGCAGGTAGAATCAATAAATCTAATTGTTCCGACCCCTCTTCAGGGGGGGAGGAACTATATACTCAAATGGGTTTTTTTTGTTCAGTCAATTTTTGCCGATCGGTATATTCATCGTAGAGAGTTGAGACTGATATCATTAGAAAGCTTGTCCAGCGTATAATATGGAATTAATAAGGTTTTTTTGATTTTCGTTTTTGACAGGGAGATATCGAGGTTTAAACTTTCGAGAAAATAGAGTGAATTCAGTTGATTTAATTCACTTTTTCGGAATTTTTGACTAAAATTTCGCCAATTTTGATAAAATTTAGTAAAATTTTTCAAGAAAATGTTGTTGATTTTACGTTTAAAGACCAAAAATAATGTCGGTTATCTTCATTGAATTTTTTTGGTCACAAATTCCGGCTAAATATTTCTCAAAATTCAGACTTTTTCATCAAAAACAGCTCGAAATAAGTTTCTTTAGTCCACTCTGATTAAATTTGCAGGAAGTGCACAACCAAACACCACTAACACAATCTTTGTAGACTGAAAAGGGGGATAATTCCACTTCAACTTCCGTTGAGAGTGCTCTGTAAATAAAACTTTGCCGTTTTTTGCTAACTTTATTCGTTGATTATCAAAAACGCAGCATTTATTTTCGATTTTTACAAACAAAATGTCTATATCAATGACATTCCAAACATTAACTATTCCTAATGGACAATCAGCATTAGCAGGACTAGTTCTCCACCAACCTTGGACCGTTACAATCCAAAGATAGTTCGGATTGTCGTCAGTCGATTTTTTTTTTTAAAAAAAAGGTCGATCTTTTTTTATATTAATTAAATAACAGCACATTTCAAATCAAAGCTCACTAGTGATAGGTCCTATTGGCTTCCTAATTAGCTCGATTCCTATTTAACTTCTCTAGTTGATTGCTTGAAAGCTTATGGTCGTTTTGACTTTTGAAATACTTGATTTTTAAATAAAAGATGGCTTTTTGATTTTTGCCATGATCTTTCTCTTAATTTGGTCAATTTGTACCTTAGTGTCAGCAATCAAAGAGTGCTCCTTCTTTTTGCTGATTCAAATTTAGTCTTTAGTGTGGTTTTACGCCTTAAGTTATGGTGTTCTGGCTTTGATACTACTAGATTTCACAATTTTTTTTTAATTTTTAGGTATTTGCCCATTTTTCATGTTTTCTAGTTTTGTCAAATTATCACGTTATTGTCTGTTCATATATCACTTTGTCCGCATTCACAAAAACACAGAATTGATAATATTTAAATCCTTAACTATATAGATTGTGGTTCTTTACCGCTGCGACAGTACTTTCTCGAAGAATTTAATTGAATTTTTTAATTTTGTCTTTAACTGTCGTTTTTACTTTGTCTTTTCACTCGTATTTAATTTCCTCTACAATGACCCGGTTTTTTCCTGGAAATATATATGAACCGATGTTCTATTATTAGAAGATAGATAATGGCTTTCTTGACTTTGAAAACAATTGTTTTCCAAAATGAAAAAAAAAAACATTTCAACTTCGCATTTTTGTTCCTTTTAATGTCTGCTTTCCGCCTGGTCTTGTTAATTAAAGGTTAAAGATGACATTATTTTTGCGAGGGGAAGGTGTCAAAGGGGATTGGTGTCACAAAATCTAATGTTTTTAAAGAATTCGTTATGACTTTACTGGCTTCGACACGGGTTTTTCACAAAAAAAGTCAATTAATTTTTGATTTTTGTCATAATTGACGTTCTTTTTGTTGAAGTAAGACTTGTTCTGGATAATTGCAGGTCTCGAAGAAGGCTTCCTTTGGAAGAATAAACTAACTTATTCATTTTTTTTGTAATTAACGGCTGTCATGTCTTTGGAAATAAATTTTTTTCGATAAAAACAAGTTTTATATAATCTTGCTTTTTTTTCTTTTTGGTCTAATTGTTACCTAATTTCATTAATGAGAGGTCACATAATACATAATTGGCGTTTGACGATGGTGCAATCGAACATTTTTTAGTGGCCAAAGTCTGGCTTTTCGGCTCCCAAAGCATTTTCTGGCAAGTTTTAATTGATTTTTAGTTTTTTGTCTATTTGTTGTTCTTTTTGTAACTGCATAAAAAATTGAATACCAAGAGTTTTTAATTCCATTCTATAGAAGCATTGGTAATTGTAAACGTATGGAATGCTTTAGTTGATTCCTAATGGTTTTCATTATTTTGAAATTAATTGTTTTTTTTAAAAAAATTCAGCGAATTTTCTAACTTTAAAGTTTCTGTTCTTTTTTGTCTAATTGATACCAAGCTTTATTATGAACTGGTGAATAACCAATTTTGTTATTAAGTTTTGTTTTTCAAATGGACATAAATTTTTTGATGTAATTAATGTTTGTTGTTGTTGTTTGATTTTGCCGTTCGTCTTCGCTCGCTTTCTTAATATCGGCTCGTCTCATCAATCTAATGCATCATTTTTTTTACTCCACTGAGTTGTTTGCTTTGGAGGCTATCTTTTCGTTCATACACCAATTTTTTTTTTAAAATACTTGAATTTTTTGTGTTTTTCCATCTGTTCCTCATTTGGTAGACAATTACGCCAAAATTGTGGATGAGCGGGGTCGGAACCTTATGTGCGATCGCACATTACCGAGCCGCCTTGTTTCATTCAAAGTTTAAACTGATACAATTAAATAAAAATGAAAAAAAACTACTTGTTTCTAATTAGGATTCTTTTGTCCTCGTGTTTTTTTTAACCAATTAATTCAACAATAGTTGATATGAGTGTTCGGCTCGGCAACTCGGCAAGTTAAGATATCTAGTTTCAACTCTTTATCGCTTTCATAAAATAAGCTCAAACAAGACAGTTTTTCAGAAATCAATTTTGTAAATCGTACTTCCGATTCCAACAACTTTTCTCGTAAACTGCCTTTCCAAGTTAAAAACCCGTCTTGTGGTATATAATTCTCCAGAAGTTGCTAATTCAACTAATTGTGGCACTTTGTCCCCAGTATTCGCGGAACTTTCGGGGAGTAGTTTTCAGTATTCTTAGCTCAAAAGTTCTTACAGTAAATGAAGTAAGTTGTTAAAGCATTGGAGTCATTGCAATTGATAGATTTTATGAACGAGGACGCAACGGTCTCTTGTACATACTTTTAGCTGAGTTCAAATCTGATTTGTGAGGGAAAATGTGAGGGAAATATTTGAACCATCAGACACTATGAAAACGTGATCGCAAATTGAGAATAAATATTTCTAATTTTTCAATGTATACAGAAAAAGACAAAAGAAATAGTACGAGGTCTTCAATAACAGAAAATAACTATGATGCCGTCATAGACGTTTTTGCACGTTCAAATCAATCAGATCAAACTGTGACGAAAGGTCAATCTAATTCAATACCAGAATTACTGTTCCGAACCTCTTGAGGGGGGAGGAACTATATACTCAACTGAGTTTTTTTTATGTTCAGACAATTTTGGCCGAACGATGTATTCATTGTAGAGAGTTGTGAGTGGTATCATTAAAAAGCCCATCCAGCGTAGAATATGGAATTGAACTTTTTTTTAAAATCTTCGTTTTATAGAGCGATTAATCGAGTTCTAAATTTTGTGAACATTGAGTTGATTTGCGTTATTTTTATTCACATTTTCCGGAAGTTTTATCAAAAATTCAGTAAATTTTTTTCAAAATGTTGAAATTCATATCAAAAATGTTTTTGATTTGATTTTCAAAAACAAAAAGTATTGTTGACTATTTGATTCATCTTTTTGGCTAATATTTTCAAAAGCCAGCCTTTTTTGGCTTAAACGTTTCAAAAGTCAGCTTTTTCATCAAAAATTTTACGAAATAAGCTTCTTTGACCCACTTTGATTAAATTTGCCGGAAGTACCAACCCAAAACCATTAACACAGTCTTTGTAAAAACCAAGGGTGCTAGTCCTACCAATTCCGTTGGGAGCGCTCTGGATTTAACGTTTTACTAACAAGTTATCTATAACTATAACATTCGAAACGATTAAGTGTTTTTAGTGGACAAACAGCAAAAAAATGTTAATCAGTCTGTTTTTTTTTAAAAAAAACTGATATTTTTTATGCTAAAAAATGAACAGAACAAGTCAATTCAAAACTCACTGGTGATAGATCGAATTGGCTTCCTAAACAGTTCCGAATTAAATTATCCAGTTCTTAATCGGAAACTTGTGGTCGTTTTGATTTTTAATATTTTTTGTTGTTTTTTAAATTTTTAAGGGCCTTCTGAACATTGCCTTTGTATATCTCTTAATTTGGTCAACTTTTAGCTTAGTGTCAGCAAACAAAGAATTCTTTCAACTGAATTAAAAATGAATTTTCATTGCGGTCGTATGCGTTAATTGATCATTTTCTGGCCTCGATACTACCAGATTTCACAATTTTTTGTGACTTTTAGGCACTTTCTCATTTTTAAAGCCTTTTTTGTTTTTAACATTGTGACATAATAGACAGCTCACAAAATGCATTACTGGCTTTCAAGATTAAGCCCAAATTGAAAAAATTAAAACCTTTAAATTTGTAGATTACAGTTTTAACGGCTTCGACACCACTTTCTCGTAGAGTTTAATTGACTTTTTTTACTTTCGTTTTTAACTGTCGTTTTCACCTTGTCGTTTAGCTGCTGTATGAATCTTCCTAGAGAATGATACGTCTCACTGGTAGTTTTTATGAAAAATTAATTGAGCATATATTCTGAATTGAGTAGATGGCTGATGGCTTTCATGAATTTGAAAACAACTGTTTAAAAAAACATTTTCTCATTTCGCTTTTTTGTTCTTTTTTCGGTGTTTTTGTTATCTTCTCATTAATTAAAAGTCACACATGACTTTTTTGGCGTCAAGGGAAGACACAATTGTACAAAAATTAAAATTTTTTAAAGAATATTTTATGACAGTACTGGCTTCGACACGGATTTTTAGCAAAAAAAAGTTAAATTATTTTGGACTTTTGTCAACAATTGACGTTGTTTTTGTAAACGTAAGACATATTATGAATAATGGCAGATTTCAAGGGCTTCCATTGGACAAATAGACGAACCAAATAAATTATTTTGTTGAGTAGCTAACAGTTTTTATGACATTGAAAATAATTGTTTTCGAAAAACACAAATATTTTTCTTAATTTACCCCATTTCCACATTTTTTGTCAATTTTGTACCGGATCTCATTAATGAGAGGTCACATACCACATCATTGGCATTCATTTTATTTGAATTTTTCTTTGTCATTATTTGTTGTTCTTTTTATAACCGCAAGAAAAAAAACTAAAGACAGGTCCTAATGCCTCTATGTGTAGGTTTTGGAGACAATAAAGCGCTAGAAGAACTTCAGTTGATATCTAACGGTTTGCATTACTTTGAAATTAATTGTTTTAAAAAAACTGAGCTTATTTATTAACGTTGCTGTTTTTTTTATTTTTTGTATAATTGTAACTGAGCCTTAGTGGGGACTGTTCCCCTATCTTTTCTAATAAAGTACAAATTTTGTGGCTCAGTTTTTGTTTTTTTCTGACGCTATCTTGACTTTGTTATTAAGTTTTTTTTAAAATGGACATTAAATTTTGGATTTAAATAATGTCTGTTGTTGTTGTTGTTTGATTTAGTTGTTTGTCTTTTCTCGCTTTCGTAATAATGTCAGATCTCTTCAATCTAATGCGGCATTTTTTTTACTCTACTGAAGAATTTGCGTTGGAGGCAATATTTTTGTTCATACGCAAATATTTCGAAATTTATTGAATTTTTTGGGGTTTTCTATCTGTTCTCATGTGGATGTGCGGGGTCGGAACTTTATGTGCAAACGCACATTCCTGAGCCTCCTTGTTATTTTTAAAAAATGAAGTTTTGGTGTTTCAAGGTATTCAAGTGACCCTAAAGTTTGAGCGGCATTAGTGCAAAACAAAAAACCAAGAATATGCCAAGTGATTTTTAATACCGTTTCTGGCATTTGTATGAATGCTATCCGAGATAATTTTCTCCTTATGATGATGCATGATGATACATGAATTTTTTGCTCAGGAAACCAATATTAATTTTTATTGAAAATTAATTGGAGGGAAGCTTTCGTCATGCAAGTAACAGTATTTATAAAGATATTGAGTACAGTTTTTGCGTTTCAGAAAATTTATTGAGTTTTGTTTCGAAACAATGCCGCTCATATCATCCCATGATATCACTTCAAATGCCGCTTAAATCCACTGGCAATATTAGGAATGATTTAACCTCTTTAAGGGATTTTTGTTGACATATTTTATTATGTCAAATAAAAGGCCAAGTTATTGAAGCAGCCATAAGAAATCACTGTGATAATTGTGAAACCTATTTAGTGTTTAGCTCTCTGAGCGTAAAAGAGTGCTCAAAAACAAAGACAAATTGGTAAGTTTTCGATGACAAAAATTAAGAAAATTGATAGATTTTGAGAAAAAGGCTTCTCATCTTGTCATTTGAGGCAAATTGTCCACTTTATATACATTTTCAACAAAGTTTTCAAAGAAAAATTTTAATAATTAAAACTATCAGGTCTAAAGCAAAGGAAATTTTGTTATTCCTTATATAGTCTTTGAACCATTTTTTGTAAAACAGACAGCTTTTGAGAATCCGATGCCTAAAAGTTGTAAATATTTAATACCACTTTGGTCGCTACAAAATCTAAATGATTACACATTTTTAAGTATTCAGTACTATCAGAAAAGATCTAATATGGCGTCAATTACAAAATAGTATTATGCCTGCTTTTTAAAAACACCGCAAATACCATTCTAATTCCTCAGCGATCATGAACTGAGTAAGCAACTTGTACTTAGTTCGCAAAAAGATGCGTCACCTAAACAACTTTTTAAAAACCTTACTCCAATTATACACACAAAGAGGCTCGACATTGTGCGTCTGCGCATAATGTTCTGACCCAGATCAACCATAATTTTTCTACCAAATGAGGAGGAGATATAAAACTTTACACAGTTAAGACAATAACTCATTAGAGGGTCAAAGATATCTGACATTAGGGAGAGTATGAGAGAAAACAAACAATCATTACTTAAGAGCAAAGTTCAATGTATATCTATTTTAAAAAAGCTCAATGAAAAAGTAAAAAATATCATCAGGTGAAAACTAAACTAAACCAATTGTCTAGCATTTCACCAGAAGAGATATGAGGTCTGTCTTTATGGAGAACAAATAACAAATAAACCAAAAACAAAAGAACAAAATTTTAAAAAAATACGTTAAATCTTTTTGAAAAACATTAAATTCAAAGTCAGGGAAACCCTAAGCTATGAACTGAAATCAGTAAATGGCTTCAATTTTATCTTCATTAAATTTTTTGAGACCTGTAATTAACCATTAATCAGGATGACATAAGACTGCAAGAAGAACAAATACAGTAAAAAAACGTCAATTCGACCCTTTTTTGTACATATCATATGACTGTTATGGATTTTCCAAGGTGAGAATTTATTGTATTACACGAGGAAGCCGTGTGGGAATCTTGAAAATCATACTCTACTCACCAAGTTTGTGAAAAAAATGTTTGTGCCTTTATTTTACGCCTTTTTCTGTGTAAAGTAATTTTTTTTATTAACGTGGTAAGTGGATACAAATGCAGAGAACATCAAAAATTGGAAAATGTCCAGAAAACAAAATTATAAAAATTCGATGTATCAACGCAACAAAAAACTATATAAAACATTAAGGAGCAAAGAACACTACCTTAAAAGTCACTTCAATTAGAATTTGGCATACTTATTTGAAGTCATAACAACCATAATCTTAGAAATAGAAATTAGAAAATAGGTCAACTTATTACTGATTTGGAGGCCAGTCGGACAAAAAGGAGTCATACTAAGTCAAAAGGCTGCAAACTAACAACGGACACAGGCAAAACCCAAAATTTTACACATATTTTTATGCAAAAGGCATTGAAGAAAACATGCTTTCCGCTGAAGTTATTATGTATGTTTCTTGGCTCCCATTTGCACGTAAATTTGACCTTTCAATAATTGAAATTTGAATTGAAATCAATCTAGTCTTTAACTAGCATGAAAAAAAACAACAAGAGAAAAAGATTTTTTTAAAGAATTACACAGAACAACAATAAGATCCAAATATTTTTTCAAATCCAAAATTTCAATATAATTCAAAAATAAATAAAGATAAAAAAATGAGGAAGCCATAAAAAGCATGATTTTTATTCATAGAAGACATTATTGTTTTTTTTGGACCTCATTGGAACATTAAAGGATATCTTATGAAATGAAATGTTAAATGAAAAAAGACATTAGATTAGAAAAATGCGAAACCGGAAACCGCGAAAGAGACCGAAACAAAATACAATCAGATTCCTTTTTAATTGTATATATGAACGTTGATGCCAAAACTGACCTTGCTATCGATATGCTGATATGCGGTTTTTTTGACAAATTAAAATCTTAATATATCAAAAAATTCCATGCAACTTTTTAGATATTGGTTTTCATTAGCCACAGATCGCAAAAATGTTACTTCCAGGAAATTTTTTTTTTACAAATTGGAGGTTTAATTACTCATCTGAGTACAGAAAGATCGTGCCAACAGTTCTGGAAAGCTTTTCTTTTAAATTGTCTTGTATGTTCATTGGCCCTAATTTGAACTTAGAATTGAATTGTTATAATATAAGTTTTGATGAAAATCCTTTTGGTCTACAATTTACTTATAAACTATAAAAAAAAACAGATATAAAAAAAGATTTTAAAGCGCATTGCCCCGTTTTAACCTGTAGAATTTTTAAACATTAAAATTTTCTAAGTAGACCAAACTTGTACTTGTATCTCGGTATTGCTGCTTCTCTATCAAAATAAATATATTTTTTTGATTGTTAGCAAAAAAAATTAATTTTACCAAAGAGTCAGTTTATCGAAAGTAAAGTTTGAATTTTGGATACCTATTACGATATAAAATCGGAAGACCCTTATATTTCAGCTGAAGCCCTTATATACTCTCCCTTTAGCTCCTTAGATAATAAAATAGACATTTGATAAACTAAAAACAGTTGTAAGACAACAAAAAAAACATCAAATGCCGGCAAAACTCCATATTTTAATAAAAGTTTTACAAAACGGCTTGTCGAAGCCATAAAAAACATAGGCTCTACTCATCAAAAAAAAAATATTTCACTGGACCCTATTCGAGCATAAATGGAGCCTCTTATCAACTACTATTTGAATTGAAGAGAGATTCGCCTGTAATGGGGACAAAAAATAAAATTTTTTAAAAAAGGACAGAATCAAAAAAATAAGAATAGTTTTTCATCGGAGAAATGAACGATGAGACCTGAATTGGCCTTGGTATTTTTGGACTGTTGTTACGAAACTCATTTTTCTCTAAAATTTTGTTATAGTTTTTTCATCAACAAACATAAAATGTTGCCTTTTTATAAAATTGTTTTAATTTAGCAAAAGACCGCTAAAATGTTAGTCCCAGAACACCTTCTTAGGAGGCGAAAGTAAAAATAGCCGCCCTTATCTCAGTAAACGAAGATTGTGTCAGCAGTTTCTTTAAACTCAACTACCACTCAAACTGGACAAAGTGGGCTAAAGAAACATATTTGTGCCATTTTTTTTAAAAAAAATTGAAGAATGCTAAATTATCAAAGATTTTACCAAAATTCTATCAAAAACAATAGTTGAAGACAATTCATCAACTCTTTTTTATCTTTTAATCTAAAACAAATGAGTCAAATGTTAACAATTTCAAACGTCCTTTGTTTCTCGGAAAAAGCGGAATTCAAAAAAGTTTTTAATTTAAAGTCTACGGAAAAAGCGAAATTCAAAAAAAAAGTTTCAATTGAAAGTCTGCGCTTCACAAGCTTTCTAATGATACCACTCACAGCTCTGTTCAATTAATATATCAATCGGCGAAGATTGACTGAACAAAAAAAACTAGTTGAGCATAGTTCCTCCTCGCGAGATGTAGTAAAAAAAGACAGGCTTTCGTGGTATGAATATCCCATAACATATAGCACCTACTACCCGAAGAGGGGTTTCGCTCTCCAAGATTATCAGAAGTGCAGTTTCTTATTTTTTAATAAAGAAAAGCAACACCTAAACAAAAGAGCAAAAACAGTAGCTCAATAAACTCACTTTTGACTTCTTGTTAGTTTGGTTGATGAAGAGCGGGAGTTTTTATAACATGAATATAGCTTTGATCTGACAGGAAAATCTCCCAAATAGTTTTTAAAAAAATTGAGGATGGTAATTATTTTTTACGGAACAGGAGTAGTCGTAATAAGGTGAAGTTTAGTACAGAAATAAATGCATCCGATTGTCTGTATTAGTAATAAAAAGTAGTAAACCTTCAGCTAATTATTCAGAAAAAAGGAGAAAGCGGCATATTTCAGCCAATCAAAAGTCGTCTTACAATTTGGGGAAACACACTGAAAACATCCGTTTAACGAAAAACAAAATTACGAAAACACAGAAAATATAGTTTTATAATTTGTGTTAGCGGAAAATGCTGATTAAAAATTAAAAGTTGTTAGCAACCGAAAGTTGCGGTTCTTTTAAAGCCAAATTAAATTCTGCTCTACGGTTGCGTAAGGAGGAATAATAAAAAGATTGACGCTTGTGTTTCTCCTTGTTATGTTTTGATTTTAAATTTCACTTCCTATCTGCTTATTGTAAATTAACTATGCAACAAATTGAACCAGAAAGGTTGGAATGCGAATATGTTTTTCTTTTGAACTTTTGATGTGATGTTAAATAAAGTCATTCAGCCAAAAATGGCAGTAACCATTTTTTGTTCGGAGGAAGAAACGTGACAAATTGATTTTAGACTTGTCAGAAGTCAAAGTTTGCGCATGGATTTCCTAATGGAGAGCTATTTTTACACATGTACTTGAGACAGTCTAAGAACAATTAAATACTTTCTAAGTAAAACTAAGCCGCCATATTTAACACACCAAATTTCCCATTCTGAATAATGGATAGGAAACGTGCACTTTGATAAAAAAAATGGCCGCTTTTGAAGGATGTTCTTCTTGGTGTGAGTAAACTTTGAGAAATGTTGTTTTTATATCAATTCAAATAAATTCACAATTTGGATATTTGATGAACACTTTAATAGGATTAATTTAAAGCCTTTAGAAAATTTTTTCGTCTTAGAGCATATATAGTTAAAAATACGACCACACTTGAATTAAAACACCTAAAAATTGCATTTTGAAACTCACTAGAAGCTATAATGTAATAACTGTTCGTTTTAAAAAATTCTCTTTAGGAGAAAAATGATCTTATAAATTTTTATTCTTAATTTCTATGAACTAAGAATCATTGATTTAAAAAATTTAAAGAAGGCATTACAGAGTGCCGGTGCTAATACACACTTGGAAATGTGACATTTAGCCTAAAAACGATCTTGTTGTTGCTCTCTTTTTATAAGTTGAGATTAAATATAGAACATTTGTTCTAATATTAGCGCCATTAATTCGTTTATTATTAGAGGACAGAACGCAGGCGCAATTGAATACGTTGTATCGTGAATTAGTTTTTAATATAAATTTTGTTTTAGTTGCTTAGATACGTGTTTACCCATAATCAGCAAGGACTTCTGCTACTTCTGCTGAATGTTTCTAAACACTAACTACAGAAATTTGCCTTGCCTAATCAGTGTTAGAATAAATATTCTGCGCTCAAACATCGCAACCGCAAAAAAATTGGTAGAAATTTGATCAAACTATAACCTTATTTAGAATTATTAGAAAGAAAGTTTAGCTTGCCAGATTAATAAGACAAGGGCACATTGATTCACGTCACAAAACAAAATGAATAGTCAATAGATGCTTAGAATGAATGTTCGGTTCTGATGACTCTAGATAACTATTCCTAGAGTGCGATTATGTGATGAAAAAATCATCCCAGCATGTATTGAATGATCATGATTCCACCTGAAATATGAACGAATTCTTAGAAATGTGTAAATGCAAACTATCTGCGACCGATCTCCCTTTCGACCGATTTCTAGAAAATTTGCAGAAGCAAACCATTTTGCGTAACCCATGCGACCCTCACTATAAATCATGGTGCTAATAATAATTCTGTATCTTGAACTTCTGGCACTGATAAGGGTCATATACACAGCTGATTTTTGAGCCCTTTTTATCCCCAAATTCAAATCACCATATTGATCTAATAATCAGATCTCTCCTGTAAATCTCTAATGTCAATTGTAAAATATCATTTTCGTTATTCTCTCATTTTTAAGAAAATAATTTTTCTACGTAGCTATTAACGCTTTTCATTCGGCTCGCCAAGATGCATAACTCAACAGGTTATGGGCCCAGCAATCGTCCAAGTCATAAAACTAATTTTTAAAACAATTTCATTGTTGACAGTCATATTCCATTTCTGCTTCGTACTTTTTTTCACAACTTAACTGTTTTACCAGCTCAAACCACAATGAATCAACAGACAGTGAAGCTTTTTACTTACACAGGAAAGGCACAAAACTTGTTTTGTTATACAGGAAAGCCTCAACCCGGCAGCGAACTTCACAGAGTATAAGAAAAGACTGCAGAGCTTCCATGAGAGGACTGTAAAATAACACAAGGGACAATGTGGTTCTGTGGTACTGGCAGTGAAGCGTGACTTCAAGAGGGGAACCAAGAAGGACACTGTTTTTTGTGTGGGATTGTGGGATCCCTGAACACTTCGCCAAAGACTGAAGGAAGAAAGACAAAGCACAATGCAGCAACAGTGATGAGAAGGGTCATCTAGACAGGACACGCAGGAGACTAAGAGGTGGATGTAAAATTCAATAGCAATGGGTCTAACATTGGCTCCACTGAACGAGGAATACCGGGCAGCTCTTATCCGGTAGATGCCACTGGGTATGCTAATGGACAGTGTTTGTACAGATCACATAATGACAAGAATCGATGCAATCCTGTACTTTGTGCCCACTCAATCAATGGTCACAAATCCCAGAAAAGACGCTTCCAGGGTAGTAGACAGAGGTTGTGTGAAGATCAGCATACATTGAAACAAAAAGGAAATCCAATGCGAACTCAAGAATGTTTTGTGTTTGCCTGGCTGATAGTTAAACCATCTATCAGTCTCAAGATGCCTGGAGTGGGGATATAGCTTCAAATTCCAAAACGGAAATAACTGTTTGAAAATTCAGAAGGGATTAAGGGTAAAATTAAGACAGGAAAAGAAATTGTTTCAATTAACCCGATGTGCTCTAGAAATCAAGAGAAACTACAACAGCCTGAAGTGAAGCTTGATAGTGAAAAGCAGCAGCACAAATTATTGGGTCATCTCAATTAAGCGCATGTGTTCAGAAACTGGGTCATTTGATTCAAGCGCATGTGTTTCTTGCTTCACCAGAAACAAGGAACATCATTGCTTGTTCTCGAGAGCAGAGGCTGAGGTTCACACCTTCATCTTCTCCTGGGCTGAAGACATCATAGAATTTTGACAATGATCTCGGATGACAAGGTGTCACTCCAGGCAACATTTCACAAGGAAGATGGAGGGAGACTACACCGGTTTCTGGATCTAAGAATCGGAAAAGAAGAGGACAAAGACACAATTGACCAAGAAAACTACACAAAAACACTACTTGCGCGGTACCAAACGAATCAATGCGAAAACTCATGAACTCCAGTTGGTTCGAATGCACGAGACAGCACACAACAGAGCCGAAGATGTGAATCCAAGGATCTAGAGAAGATTGGTCGAATCCTGTATGTGGAAAGAGACAACATACTCACAGTCAACATATTTGTGCACTTACCAATCAAAATTGGCTAAGCGGAAAACGATTTCTGCAATAGCTTTAGTGTTCAACAGATTTAACTATTGGTTACACAAAAGAAGCTAGAAATGATTTAAAGTGGAAATGCAGACTGGTCTGGTGGTTTGAACGACAGAAAATCAACGATGGGCTGTTTTCAGGCTCTACGGACGTGGCCCAGCACTCAGATGGTTTGCCATGAAGCAGGCCACAATTGCGTTTTCTTCATCAAAAGTGTAATATCAGGGCAGGGCAGCAGCAGCTGCAGCAGCAGCTCAAAAAGCAGTGTATCTGAAACAATTTCTCTCGGATTTCTATTTTTCAAGGACACATCTAACAGCAATTGGAGAGGACAAACAGAGTTGTATCAAATTGTGCTGAAACCCAGTCAAAAACTCGAGGAGCTAGCATATTGAGACAAAATTTCACTTCATTCGTGACACGACGGAAGACGGGACTATTTCAATTCCTTACGTTCCTACTGACAAAGTGGCGGCAGACCTCTTCACAAAATCCCTACCTATATCGAAGTTTGAAACGTGCAGAACAATTGTTGAAAACAGGTTCCTCGCAATCAGCTCAAGTCTGGTGGGGGTTTAAAAATGTATATCAAACAATAGTATTAAACTTAAATCGGATTATTAGAAAAATGTTTTTCTTACCAGATTAATAAGACAAGCGCAAATTGATTCAGGTAACAAAATTTAAGTATATTTATCGTCATTAAATGGTGCCTAGAATCAAAATTCGATTCTAACAGACGAATATATATATAATTATTATTTAAGTAAAAATGTTTGATATAAAACCTTCCCCGAATAATTTGAATCATTACTAAACCACAGCAAATGTGAACTATTTCTTAGAGAAGTGTAAATACATACTATTTTTGGTTTTCCTTGCAACTGATTTCTAGAAAAGTTGCAGAAGCAAACTATTTTAGTTAACCCTTGCAACCCCCCTAATTTCGTTTTGCTGAGATTAGTTTATTATCTTGACTTTTTTTGCATTGATAATGGGTACAAATAGAGCTGAATTTCGAGCTTTTTTAATCCCCAAAATCAAATAACTGTCTTGCTTAAAATGTCATCAACATTGTTCTCATTATTATTATTAGTCATTTTTATCAATACTCTTATTATAATTATGAAATTTGCAGGTATTTTTATTTTCAGTGTTTTTCTTTTTCTTAAAATTGTTTTTATTATTAATTCTGTTTTTGTTATTAATTTTCATATTATTAATTTTATTGTTATTATTGTTAGTAATATTATTATTATTATTATTATTATTATTATTATTATTATTATTATTATTATTATTATTATTATTATTATTATTATTATTATTGATAATAATAATAATAATAATTTTAACTTGTTATTAGTAACATTATTTTTGTTTTATTATTAAAATTAATATCATCGTTTTTATCGTTATTGATAGTATAAGTATTATTACTATAAATGTTATTAAAATTACTGTTTGTATTAAAAATATCATTACTGATAATATTATTATTACCCTTTAATATTTTTTATTAATATTATTTTTACTAATATTATTATTATTATCATTATTATTATCGTTATTATTATTATTATTATTATTATTGTTATTAGCAGTAGTATTATTTTTATTATTTTTACGATTATAATAATTATTTTTATTATTATTAGTATTATTATTATTATTATTATTATTATTATTATTATTATTATTATTATTATTATTATTATTATTATTGTTATTTTTATTATTAGTAATTTTATTATTAGTATTTTTATTAGAATTTTTACTTTTGTCTTTAATAAAAAAATCTTTTTTAAAAATGTATCATTATCATTAACTTAGTAATTTTTATTATTATTTCTGTTTTTATTTTCAAAACTGCTAGTGTTATTAATTCTATTAATTGTTTTTTCTGTAATTTTATTCTTATTATTTTTTTATTATTATTTTTTATTATTTTAATTATTTTTATTATTAATACTTTTTTTTATCAATACTAGTATAATAATTGTGGTGATGCGCTTTTCTCTGCTTCTTAGAGGTCAAAAAATGAAAGCTAGAATTAATTTCTTGACTGCTTCTCTCTATTCAGTTAGACACTTTGTGCGCCTTTCTCATGTAATCCAATCGGAACGATCAACAAAACAGGCTGGTTCCACCGGCCGTTTAACAGAGCGATGACTGAACTTATTTACAAAAGATGATGAGTACATATAATAGGTATATAAGGTTAACAGAGTTTACAATATTACATTTAGAGTCTTTGTTGCAGATGAGAATCGGAAGCCTCACCACATTCCCCGAGGAGAGAAATCCGGAAGTTTTTCCGCGATTTGTTCTAGGCCGTAGTTCGTGCTCCATTTCCATGGCTTGTTCCGGTTGTTGGTCCGGTTGGGTGCTTGGTTGTTCTGGTTGAGGAACGAGTGATGGGGTGGCCTTGTGGAAGCTTGTGATTGATTCTTGAGAGTCCGAAGATAGTACTATGCAGGATTGCCCGAAGTCTGTTGAAGGGGGTACTATTGAGATGTCCGGTCGGTTCTGGCATATGTACGAGTGAGTAATGTGTGGTGTCCGAATATTCGACTAGGTCGATTATTTCCGGTTCCACGTTGGGTGGAGTGAGTGGCAGATGAGATACCATTGTCTCCACGTGGAGTTTGCGCACCGTGGTTTCAGCAGAGCGTTTCCTAGGGTTGGGTCCAGTTGGACTTTTAGAAATGGTTCTGAATATCGTGTTGGCCTGGGGCGATGGGGTGCCATGAAGTAGGCGGGTGACGAAGAAGTCAATATGATGTGATCTTTGGTGTTGGGGTGCTTGCTTTAACCTTGAATCTCTTCACTTATGGGCAGCCAATTTTGCTCAGATCGAGTTTTGCTCTTGTCTTATTCATGACGTCCTTTAAGGCGTCTAAAGGCGGCTACTTTAGCTTTGGTCAGCTTTTTGTTGGCCGTAACTTGTTTCGATGATTTGTTGGTCTTCTTTGGGTGGTCTTTTTCGACGCTCTTTTCTTAGTCCTTGATGATGGAGGTTTTCTTGCTGTCTGCTTTATGGGCGAAATTGAGTAGGTTGCGGGGGCCCTCGAGGGTCCAGGTAGCTGGAGTGCAAAGTGGATTCTGGTTGTGGTTCCTAGTGCTTGGTTCTAAGGCTTCGGCTTAGCGCTTGCGGCTTTCTTTCCATTTTTCTAGCCATGGTGGTATTTTCCCATAATGGGTCTCTGATCATCGAGGCTAGCCTGCTTTTTAGAGTTTGTATTAGTCGCTCGACCATGCCTGTGGCTCTATGGTCCTGCGTGGGGGAGAAAATCAGTTTTATGTTTTAGTTTTTGCAGAAGAGATCAAAGGCTTTTGCATTGAACGCTTGTGCTTGTCCACAGCGAATGCTGCGTGGTATGCCCTGAAAATCGCAGTATTTTTGTAGAAAACTTAGAGCGGCGGGTGTGTCGCAATTAGGGTGTACTATAGCCGAAGGGTAGCTTGAGTAACGGTCTATTGCCACTAAGACAAACAGATCATCTTTCACTTCGTTTGTTATTGGTCCTGCGAAGTATAATTGTATTTCTTGATTTGCTTCGTGTAATGTCGGGAGGTTACCTAAATCGGATTTGGATTTTAGGGGTTTTAAGTTTTTGCCTTGATGTGTACACTGTTTGCAGTTCTCCGCAAGGAGCTTTTTTGTTCGATGGATTTGTGGGAACCAGATTAGGTTTGCTAATCTGATCATGCCGGCTTGTCCCGGGTGGATGCGATGTACTGCGTTGATTACTGTGTTCAGTAATTGGTAGGGTATTACCAGTTATCCATCGTAGACTAAACATCTGGTAGGGGAAATGGCGAGATCTTGTCTAATGTTGTAGTAGTATTTGTTTACTCGTTTTAGTTCACCCCAGTCCTGTATTTCTACAGTTCTGATGATGTTTTGGAGGTTCTTGTCCTTGACGGTTGCTTGCGCTAAGAATGCTTCCACGAGGACCTGCTGTAGGTTGTAGCGATACTCAGGTGAGGTTGTCCGTTGAATTGGAATAGTGGTCCATGTTTATCCTCGTCGATTGGTGTCCGGGCTTTTCCACAATGTTTGAGGTTTCTCATTCTTTGTCCGTCTGTGTCCCTACGGGTTGTTGGTTGGGGTTAGTGGGATTGGCCATTCTGTTTTTCTTGTTGGGGCCTCTGAACCTTTTTTGGTTATAGTATCTGAAGTACTCCTTTTGGGGATTTGTCTTGTTATAGCGTTGATTTGAGTATGCGTAGGGATTGTATGAGTTAATTTTGATTGAAAAAATGAAAGTTTTGAGATAGTGTGTTTTGAATTAGAGATTAAATGTGAAAAAGATAACTGTGAGTGAGAAAGATTAGGGAGAAATGCGCTTTGTTTAGTGCGTGTGTTTTGGACGTGGTTAATGACGTCATTCGAATGGAACCTTTTCATTTGTGCTTTGTTTCTATTGGCCAAAAATTCATTGTCAACTGTCATTGTCAAGTGTGAAATTAAAGTCTTTCTTGCTGTTGACCACGAGTAGTTCATCTTCTTTGCTTACTTTGGTCACTGGTGATTGGGGGTGTCGGCTTAAGTAGTCGGCAAACCCCATCTCTTTGACTGGTAGATGGCGTACTTTGAATGAGAAAGGTAATAGTCTATCTTTCTCATCTGGTTAAGCGGCTGTAATTTGATTTATTGCCTCTGTTAGATTTTAGGGCGGATAGGAGTTCCTGATGATCAGTGGCGATGCTAAGTTCGGAGCCATACAGGTAATATCGGAATTGTTTGGCAGCCCATACGACTGCTAGTAGTTCGAGTTCGTTGGTGCTATATTTTTGTTCTGCTGTATTAAGGAATCGGCTGACGTACGCTATGTGGAACCATTTATTTGGGTCCTATTGTTCAAGCGTTGCACCTAGGCCTTTACGACTTGCGTCGCTTTTTACCGTTGTGGATTTCTCTTTATCGAAATGCCTTTGTTCCGTGATTTTATACACTTGGCTTTTTATATATTTAGCGCATCTGCGTGTTTGTCTGACCACTTTATTTTGTTGTTAATGAGGTTTTCGCTTTTTAGTAAAGGTCTCGTTGGGTCGAGTAGTCTTGCTAGGCTAGGGATTAACTTAGTTGATGGATTGATCCCATTAGGGAGCGTAATTGCTTCAATGTTTTAGGCGGTTCTATATTTTGTATGGATTCTGTTTTCTTAGTGTTCGGCGAGATGCCCGTTTGGGTTATGTTGTAGCCGAGCCAGGTTATATTTTTTCTTGCGAATTTGCTTTTTTCTAGTTCTATTGCTAAGATTTCTTCGTCTAATTGTTTGAGTTTATTACTATTAGGATATGGTCTTTGAAATTGAATTTGTTTGGTATGTTTTCGAGCGTTTTATCGAGCGCTTTCTGAAATATGGCGGGCATTTCTGATAGGCCATAGAAGCCGGTTATGAATCTATATGTTCCTGTTGACTTTACCCCATGGATGTTAAAATTGCAATGTCTTTGAATAGATGGGTGGAGTGGTATTTGGCTGTACGCATATTTTAAGTCTATTTAACTGAAAAAGAATTCCCCGGGGAATTGCTTATTATCTGATATGTAATTCACTACCGCGTTCATTAGGTTGTCAATTGATTGCATATAGTATTTATTTTTGCTAATTGATTCGTTTAAAAGTTGTGAGTTGAGTGCGAGATTTATGGATTTATCATGTTTTACAGTGATTACGATTGAGCTGATAAATACATCATCGGAGCATTTGTCGAGCTTGGTTATTTGTTTTGTGTCAAGCATATGTTTGATCTCTCTGTCCACTTTGTCTGTCGGGTAGAGTGGTACACGTCTTCCTTTATGTTGTGTAGGGTAGATGTCGTCTTTTATGTCTGATTTGTAATATGATTTTTTATTTTCCTATTGGTGTTCAGAGATTTGGGAATTGTTCCATAATTTTTCTTTTGAACGAAAGGTTTGTATTTATATAATTTACTTGTTTAACTGGTTTTTGAGATAGTGAAAATCCCAGCTTGGAGAGTATATCCCTTCCGAGAAGGTTCACCGTTTGGGTTTTTTCTATTAGAACCCTGTTGTCCTTGGAGGCCCAGTTGCCTGATGTGGGGTCCAGTTGGATTATCCCAGTTAATGGAACTGATGCGTTGTTGAAGCAGCGATATTTTTGGGGGTCTTGGTTGTAATCTGATCATGCCGGCTTGTCCCGGGTGGATGCGATGTACTGCGTTGATTACTGTGTTCAGTAATTGGTAGGGTATTACCAGTTATCCATCGTAGACTAAACACCTGGTAGGGGAAATGGCGAGATCTTGTCTAATGTTGTAGTAGTATTTGTTTACTCGTTTTAGTTCACCCCAGTCCTGTATTTCTACAGTTCTGATGATGTTTTGGAGGTTCTTGTCCTTGACGGTTGCTTGCGCTAAGAATGCTTCCACGAGGACCTGCTGTAGGTTGTAGCGATACTCAGGTAAGGTTGTTCGTTGAATTGGAATAGTGGTCCATGTTTATCCTCGTCGATTGGTGTCCGGCCTTTTCCACAATGTTTGAGGTTTCTCATTCTTTGTCCGTCTGTGTCCCTATGGGTTGTTGGTTGGGGTTAGTGGGATTGGCCATTCTGTTTTTCTTGTTGGGGCCTCTGAACCTTTTTTGGTTATAGTATCTGAAGTACTCCTTTTGGGGTTTTGTCTTGTTATAGCGTTGATTTGAGTATGAGTAGGGATTGTATGAGTTAAGTTTGATTGAAATAATGAAAGTTTTGAGATAGAATGTTTTGAATTAGAGATTAAATGTGAAGAAGATAACTGTGAGTGAGAAAGATTAGGGAGAAATGCGCTTTGTTTAGTGCGTGTGTTTTGAACGTGGTTAATGACGTCATTCGAATGGAACGTTTTCATTTGTGTTTTGTTTCTATTGGCCGAAAATTCATTGTCAACTGTCATTGTCAAGTGTGAAATTAAAGTCTTTCTTGCTGTTGACCGCGAGTAGTTCATCTTCTTTGCTTACTTTGGTCACTGGTGATTGGTGGTGTCGGCTTAAGTAGTCGGCAAACCCCATCTCTTTGACTGGTAGATGGTGTACTTTGAATGAGAAAAGTAATAGTCTATCTTTCTCATCTGGTTAAGCAGCTGTAATTTGATTTATTGCCTCTGTTAGATTTTAGGGCGGATAGGAGTTCCTGATGATCAGTGGCGATGCTAAGTTCGGAGCCATACAGGTAATATCGGAATTGTTTGGCAGCCCATACGACTGCTAGTAGTTCGAGTTCGTTGGTGCTATATTTTTGTTCTGCTGTATTTAGGAATCGGCTGACGTACGCTATGTGGAACCATTTATTTGGGTCCCATTGTTCAAGCGTTGCACCTAGGCCTTTACGACTTGCGTCGCATTTTACCGTTGTGGATTTCTCTTTATCGAAATGCCTTTGTTTCGTGATTTTATACACTTGGCTTTTTATATAATTAGCGCATCTGCGTGTTTGTCTGACCACTTTATTTTGTTGTTAATGAGGTTTTCGCTTTTTAGTAAAGGTCTGGTTGGGTCGAGTAGTCTTGCTAGGCTAGGGATTAACTTAGTTGATGGATTGATCCCATTAGGGAGCGTAATTGCTTCAATGTTTTAGGCGGTTCTATATTTTGTATGGATTCTGTTTTCTTAGTGTTCGGCGAGATGCCCGTTTGGGTTATGTTGTAGCCGAGCCAGGTTATATTTTTTCTTGCGAATTTGCTTTTTTCTAGTTCTATTGCTAAGATTTTTTCGTCTAATTGTTTGAGTTTATTACTATTAGGATATGGTCTTTGAAATTGAATTTGTTTGGTATGTTTTCGAGCGTTTTATCGAGCGCTTTCTGAAATATGGCGGGCATTTCTGATAGGCCATAGAAGCCGGTTATGAATCTATATGTTCCTGTTGACTTTACCCCATGGATGTTAAAATTGCAATGTCTTTGAATAGATGGGTGGAGTGGTATTTGGCTGTACGCACATTTTAAGTCTATTTAACTGAAGAAGAATTCCCCGGGGAATTGCTTATTATCTGATATGTAATTCACTACCGCGTTCATTAGGTTGTCAATTGATTGCATATAGTATTTATTTTTGCTAACTGATTCGTTTAAAAGTTGTGAGTTGAGTGCGAGATTTATGGATTTATCATGTTTTACAGTGATTACGATTGAGCTGATAAATACATCATCGGAGCATTTGTCGAGCTTGGTTATTTGTTTTGTGTCAAGCATATGTTTGATCTCTCTGTCCACTTTGTCTGTCGGGTAGAGTGGTACACGTCTTCCTTTATGTTGTGTAGGGTAGATGTCGTCTTTTATGTCTGATTTGTAATATGATTTTTTATTTTCCTATTGGTGTTCAGAGATTTGGGAATTGTTCCATAATTTTTGTTTTGAACGAAAGGTTTGTATTTATATAATTTACTTGTTTAACTGGTTTTTGAGATAGTGAAAATCCCAGCTTGGAGAGTATATCCCTTCCGAGAAGGTTCACCGTTTGGGTTTTTTCTATTAGAACCCTGTTGTCCTTGGAGGCCCAGTTGCCTGATGTGGGGTCCAGTTGGATTATCCCAGTTAATGGAACTGATGCGTTGTTGAAGCAGCGATATTTTTGGGGGTCTTGGTTGTAATCTGATCATGCCGGCTTGTCCCGGGTGGATGCGATGTACTGCGTTGATTACTGTGTTCAGTAATTGGTAGGGTATTACCAGTTATCCATCGTAGACTAAACACCTGGTAGGGGAAATGGCGAGATCTTGTCTAATGTTGTAGTAGTATTTGTTTACTCGTTTTAGTTCACCCCAGTCCTGTATTTCTACAGTTCTGATGATGTTTTGGAGGTTCTTGTCCTTGACGGTTGCTTGCGCTAAGAATGCTTCCACGAGGACCTGCTGTAGGTTGTAGCGATACTCAGGTAAGGTTGTTCGTTGAATTGGAATAGTGGTCCATGTTTATCCTCGTCGATTGGTGTCCGGCCTTTTCCACAATGTTTGAGGTTTCTCATTCTTTGTCCGTCTGTGTCCCTACGGGTTGTTGGTTGGGGTTAGTGGGATTGGCCATTCTGTTTTTCTTGTTGGGGCCTCTGAACCTTTTTTGGTTATAGTATCTGAAGTACTCCTTTTGGGGTTTTGTCTTGTTATAGCGTTGATTTGAGTATGAGTAGGGATTGTATGAGTTAAGTTTGATTGAAATAATGAAAGTTTTGAGATAGAATGTTTTGAATTAGAGATTAAATGTGAAGAAGATAACTGTGAGTGAGAAAGATTAGGGAGAAATGCGCTTTGTTTAGTGCGTGTGTTTTGAACGTGGTTAATGATGTCATTCGAATGGAACGTTTTCATTTGTGTTTTGTTTCTATTGGCCGAAAATTCATTGTCAACTGTCATTGTCAAGTGTGAAATTAAAGTCTTTCTTGCTGTTGACCACGAGTAGTTCATCTTCTTTGCTTACTTTGGTCACTGGTGATTGGTGGTGTCGGCTTAAGTAGTCGGCAAACCCCATCTCTTTGACTGGTAGATGGTGTACTTTGAATGAGAAAGGTAATAGTCTATCTTTCTCATCTGGTTAAGCAGCTGTAATTTGATTTATTGCCTCTGTTAGATTTTAGGGCGGATAGGAGTTCCTGATGATCAGTGGCGATGCTAAGTTCGGAGTCATACAGGTAATATCGGAATTGTTTGGCAGCCCATACGACTGCTAGTAGTTCGAGTTCGTTGGTGCTATATTTTTGTTCTGCAGTATTTAGGAATCGGCTGACGTACGCTATGTGGAACCATTTATTTGGGTCCCATTGTTCAAGCGTTGCACCTAGGCCTTTACGACTTGCGTCGCATTTCACCGTTGTGGATTTCTCTTTATCGAAATGCCTTTGTTTCGTGATTTTATACACTTGGCTTTTTATATATTTAGCGCATCTGCGTGTTTGTCTGACCACTTTATTTTGTTGTTAATGAGGTTTTCGCTTTTTAGTAAAGGTCTGGTTGGGTCGAGTAGTCTTGCTAGGCTAGGGATTAACTTAGTTGATGGATTGATCCCATTAGGGAGCGTAATTGCTTCAATGTTTTAGGCGGTTCTATATTTTGTATGGATTCTGTTTTCTTAGTGTTCGGCGAGATGCCCGTTTGGGTTATGTTGTAGCCGAGCCAGGTTATATCTTTTCTTGCGAATTTGCCTTTTTCTTGTTCTATTGCTAAGATTTCTTCGTCTAATTGTTTGAGTTTATTACTATTAGGATATGGTCTTTGAAATTGAATTTGTTTGGTATGTTTTCGAGCGTTTTATCGAGCGCTTTCTGAAATATGGCGGGCATTTCTGATAGGCCATAGAAGCCGGTTATGAATCTATATGTTCCTGTTGACTTTACCCCATTGATGTTAAAATTGCAATGTCTTTGAATAGATGGGTGGAGTGGTATTTGGCTGTACGCACATTTTAAGTCTATTTAACTGAAGAAGAATTCCCCGGGGAATTGCATATTATCTGATATGTAATTCACTACCGCGTTCATTAGGTTGTCAATTGATTGCATATAGTATTTATTTTTGCTAATTGATTCGTTTAAAAGTTGTGAGTTGAGTGCGAGATTTATGGATTTATCATGTTTTACAGTGATTACGATTGAGCTGATAAATACATCATCGGAGCATTTGTCGAGGTGGTTATTTGTTTTGTGTCAAGCATATGTTTGATCTCTCTGTCCACTTTGTCTGTCGGGTAGAGTGGTACACGTCTTCCTTTATGTTGTGTAGGGTAGATGTCGTGTTTTATGTCTGATTTGTAATATGATTTTTTATTTTCCTATTCGTGTTCAGAGATTTGGGAATTGTTCCATAATTTTTGTTTTGAACGAAAGGTTTGTATTTAATTTACTTGTTTAACTGGTTTTTGAGATAGTGAAAATCCCAGCTTGGAGAGTATATCCCTTCCGAGAAGGTTCACCGTTTGGGTTTTTTCTATTAGAACCCTGTTGTCCTTGGAGGCCCAGTTGCCTGATGTGGGGTCCAGTTGGATTATCCCAGTTAATGGAACTGATGCGTTGTTGAAGCAGCGATTTTTTTGGGGGTCTTGGTTGTAAGGGAGTCTTGTTGCTTTTCGGCAATTCTGGAGTCTTTGTTTTGCCATCTCTTCGTTAATGAAGCTTTTCAGGCTTTCTGTGTCCGCGATCCACTCTAGCTCTAGATCATCTGATTTGGTCTTTATTCAAATTTTGTTGTTGAGAGATGCGTTTGGTCCCGAGGGATTTTTCGTATGGAACACTTATTGTGTGATGTGGTTCACTTGGTTCCAGCTGTCCAGGATCTCTTGTATGTAATACGTACTCTCTGGATCCAGGGACTCTTGCATCTGTTCAGTTGTGGTATCGTGTTCTCCTGTGTTAGAGGAAGTTGAATTCTGTTCTCTGATGTTTCTTATTCGTTTTGCTGGGGGATTGTTGAGGACCATTTTTTGTTGAGTGCTGTTTCATGAGGGTTTGGCAGAGCGGCATACCTTGCCAAAGTGGCCGATTCTCTTACAATTAATGCATTATGCATTTTTGGCTGGATTGATTTTGAGGTGTTCTAGTGAGAACGGCGCTCCGCATCGTCTGCATGGGCTGCTTTGTCCTGGTGTCCTTTGTTGTTGTGGAGGTCTTTGTTGCTGTTGTGTCTGTGGGCGTTGTTGTGCCTGAGGGAGTCGCTGATGCTGGAGGTATTGATTGGAAATGACATGGGAAATTTGATTGTCCAGAAGAGCGTTCCTTGCAGTCGGCCCGCGATTGCTCGTTGGTTTTCTTGTCCTCTCTTTTTGTTCATGGCATACTTTAGGACTTGTGAAGGCGTCCGAGTCTTGGTTAAGAGTTCGCTTTGGATCTCCGTGTTATTCATAAGTCTATAAATAAGTCTTTGGTCCTCGGCGGTGCCCAGTGTGCATTGTGCTCCTAGGGCTTCAAGCCTGCAATGGAAGACCTCCAGCTTTTCGTTGTCCCTGTGCTCTGTAGGGGAAATGGTGAGATCTCGTCTAACGTTGTAGTAGTATTTGTTTACTCATTTTAACATTAACATGTTAGACAGCTCAATGTTAGCTGGGCGGCCAAAAAGTGCCTCGAAAAGAGTTATTTTTGCTGCCCTATTGGGTATGAGTCTGATCGATTCGATTTTAGCCGAGATTTTTCCAGCCATGCTGGTATTTTCCCATAATGGGTCTCTGATCATCGAGGCTAGCCTGCTTTTTAGTTTTTGCAGAAGAGATCAAAGGCTTTTGCATTGAACGCTTGTGCTTGTCCAGAGCGAATGCTGCGTGGTATGCCCTGAAAATCGCAGTATTTTTGTAGAAAACTTAGAGCGGTGGGTGTGTCCCAATTAGGGTGTACTATAGCCGAAGGGTAGCTTGAGTAACGGTCTATTGCTACTAAGATGTACAGATCATTTTTCACTTCGTTTGGTATTGGTCCTGCGAAGTCTAATTGTATTTCTGGATTTGCTTCGTGTAATGTCGGGAGGTTACCTAAATCGGATTTGGATTTTAGGGGTTTTAAGTTTTTGCCTTGATCTGTACACTGTTTGCAGTTCTCCGCAAGGAGCTTTTTTGTTCGATGGATTTGTGGGAACCAGATTAGGTTTGCTAATCTGATCATGCCGGCTTGTCCCGGGTGGATGCGATGTACTGCGTTGATTACTGTGTTCAGTAATTGGTAGGGTATTACCAGTTATCCATCGTAGACTAAACATCTGGTAGGGGAAATGGCGCGATCTCGTCTAATGTTGTAGTAGTATTTATTTACTCGTTTTAGTTCACCGAAGTCCTGTTTTTCTACAGTTCTGATGATGTTTTGGTGGTTCTTGTCCAAGTCATAAAACTAATTTTTAAAATAATTTCATTGTTGACAGTCATATTCCATTTCTGCTTCGTACTTTTTCTTTTCACAACTTAACTGTTTTACCAGCTCAAACCACAATGAATCAACAGACAGTGAAGCTGTTTACTTACACAGGAAAGGCACAGAACTTGTTTTGTTATACAGGAAAGCCTCAAACCGGCAGCGAATTTCACAGAGTTTAAGAAAAGACTGCAGAACTTCCATGAGAGCACTGTACAAAGACGTAAGGGACAAGGTGGTTCAGTGGTACTGGCAGTGAAGCGTGACTACAAGAGGGGACCCAAGAAGGACACGGTTTTTTGTGTGGGATTGTGGCATCCCTGAACACTTCGCCAAAGACTGAAGGAGGAAGGACAAAGCACAATGCAGCAACAGTTATGAGAAGGATCATCTAGACAGGGCACGCAGGAGACTAAGAGGTGGATGTAAAATTCAATAGCAATGGGTCTAACATTGGCTCCACTGAACGAGGAATACCGGGCAGCTCTTATCCGGTAGATGCCACTGGGTATGCTAATGGACAGTGTTTGTACAGATCACATAATGACCAGAATCGATGCAATCCTGTACTTTGTGCCCACTCAATCAATGGTCACAAATCCCAGAAAAGAAGCTTCCAGGGTAGTAGGCAGAGGTTGTGTGAAGATCAGCATACATTGAAACAAAAAGGAAATCCAATGCGAACTCAAGAATGTTTTGTGTTTGCCTGGCTGATAGTTAAACCTTCTATCAGTCTCAAGATGCCTGGAGTGGGGATATAGCTTCACCACATATCAGAACGGAAATAACTGTTTGAAAATTCAGAAGGGATTAAGGGTAACACTAAGACAGGAAAAAAAATTGTTTCAATTAACCTGATGTGCTCTAGAAATCAAGATAAACTACAACAGCCTGAAGTAATGCTTGATAGTGCAAAGCAGCAGCACAAACTATTGGGTCATCTCAATCAAGCGCATGTGTTCAGAAACTGGGTCATTTGATTCAAGCGCACGTGTTTCTTGCTTCACCAGAAACAAGAAACATCATTGCTTGTTCTCGAGAGCAGAGGCTGAGGTTCACACCTTCATCTTCTTCTGGGCTGAAGACATCATAGAATTTTGACAATGATCTCGGATGACAAGGTGTCACTCCAGGCAACATTTCACAGGGAAGACGGAGGGAGACTACACCGGTTTCTGGATCTAAGAATCGGACAAGAAGAGGACAAAGACACAATTGACCAAGAAAACTACACAAAAACACTACTTGCGCGGTACCAAACAAATCAATGCGAAAACTCATGAACTCCAGTTGGTTCGAATGCACGAGACAGCACAGAACAGAGCCGAGGATGTGAATCCAAGGATCTAGAGAAGATTGGTCGAATCCTGTATGTCGAAAGAGACAACATACTCACAGTCAACATTTTTGTGCACTTACCAATCAAATTTGGCTAAGCGGAAAACGGCTTTTGCAATAGCTTTGGTGTTCAACAGATTTAACTATTGGTTACACAAAAGAAGCTAGAAATGATTTAAAGTGGAAATGCAGACTGTTCTGGTGGTTTGAACGACAGAAACTCAACGATGGGCTGTTTTCAAGCTCTACAGACGTGGCCCAGCACTCAGATGGTTTGCCAAGAAGCAGGCCACAATTGAGTTTTCTTAATCAAAAGCGTAATATCAGGGCATGGCAGCAGCAGCAGCAGCAGCAGCAGCTCAAAAAGCAGTGTATCTGAAACAACTTCTCTCGGATTTCTATTTTCACGGACGGACACATCTAACAGCAATTGGAGAGGACAACCAGAGTTGTTTCAAATTGTGCTGAAGCCCAGTCAAACACTCGAGGAGCTAGCACATTGAGACAAAATTTCACTTCATTCGTGACACGACAGAAGACGGGACTATTTCAATTCCTTACATTCCTACTGACAAAGTGGCGGCAGACTTCTTCACAAAATCCCTACCTATATCTAAGTCTGAAACGTGCAGAACAATTGTTGAAAACAGGTTCCTCGCAATCAGCTCAAGTCTGGTGGGGGTTTAAAAATGTATATCAAACAATAGTATTAAACTTAAATCGGATTATTAGAAAAAAGTTTTCCTTACCAGATTAATAAGACAAGCGCAAATTGATTCAGGTAACAAAATTTAAGTAAATAAATTGTCATTAAATGTTGCTTAGAATCAAAATTCGATTCTAACAGACGAATATATATATATACATATATATATATATATATATATATATATATATATATAATTATTATTTAAGTAAAAATGTTTGATAAAAAACCTTCCCCGAATAATTTGAATCATTACTAAACCACAGCAAATGTGAACTATATCTTAGAGAAGTGTAAATACATACTATTTTTGGTTTTCCTTGCAACTGATTTCTAGAAAAGTTGCAGAAGCAAACTATTTTAGTTAACCCTTGCAACCCCTTAATTCCGTTGTGCTGAGATTAGTTTTTTATCTTGACTTTTTTTTGCATTGATAATGGGTACAAATAGAGCTGAATTCTGAGCTTTTTTAATCCCCAAAATCAAATAACTATCTTGCTTAAAATGTCATCAACATTGTTCTCATTATTATTATTAGTCATTTTTATCAATACTCTTATTATAATTATGATTTTTATATTATTATTATTTTTGTTATTATTATTCTTATTATCATTATTTATTATTATTATTATTATTATTATTATTATTATTATTATTATTATTATTATTATTACTATTTAAATTATTGTATTTTTATAATCTTTGTTTTTCTTATTACTTTTATTATAATTAATAATTTATTATTACAATTATTTTTATCATTAATATTATTTTTATTATTTGTTTTTTTATTAATACTAATTTTTATTATTACTTTTAGTTCTATTATTATTTTTATTATTATTATTAGTATTATTATTATTATTATTATTATTGTTGATATTATTATTATTATTATTATTATTATTATTATTATTATTATTATTATTTTTACTAATATTATTTTTTTTATCATTATTATTATCGTTATTATTATTATTATTGATATTAGCAGTAGTAATATTTTTATTATTTTTAGGATTATAATAATCATTTTTTATATTTTTTTAGTATTATTATTATTATTATTATTATTATTATTATTATTATTATTTTTATTATTATTATTATTATTAATATTATTGTTATTATTGTTATTTTTATTATTAATAATTTCAATATTAGTATTTTTATTAGAATTATTATTTTTGTTATTATTAAAAAAAAACTTTTTTAAAAATATATCATTATCATTAACTTAGTTATTTTTATTATTATTTCTGTTTTTATTTTCAAAATTGCTAGTGTTATTAATTCTATTAATTGTTTTTTCTGTAAAATTTTTCTTATTATTTTTTTATTATTATTTTTATTATTATTATTATTATTATTATTATTATTATTATTATTATTGTTGATATTATTATTATTATTATTATTATTATTATTATTATTATTATTATTATTATTTTTACTAATATTATTTTTTTTATCATTATTATTATCGTTATTATTTTTATTATTGTTATTAGCAGTAGTATTATTTTTATTATTTTTAGGATTATAAAAATTATTTTTTATATTTTTTTAGTATTATTATTATTATTATTATTTTTATTATTATTATTATTATTAATATTATTGTTATTATTGTTATTTTTATTATTAATAATTTCAATATTAGTATTTTTATTAGAATTATTATTTTTGTTATTATTAAAAAAAAACTTTTTAAAAAATATATCATTATCATTAACTTAGTTATTTTTATTATTATTTCTGTTTTTATTTTCAAAATTGCTAGTGTTATTAATTCTATTAATTGTTTTTTCTGTAAAATTTTTCTTATTATTTTTTTATTATTATTTTTATTATTTTTATTATTTTTATTATTAATACTTTTTATCAATACTAGTATAATAATTGTGGTGATGCGCTTTTCTCTGCTTCTTAGAGGTCAAAAAATGAAAGCTAGAATTAATTTCTTGACTGCTTCTCTCTATTCAGTTAGACACTTTGTGCGCCTTTCTCATGTAATCCAAACCGAACGATCAACAAAACAGGCTGGTTCCACCGGCCGTTTAACAGAGCGATGACTGAACTTATTTACAAAAGATGATGAGTACATATAATAGGTTTATAAGGTTAACAGAGTTTACAATATTACAATTAGAGTCTTTGTTGCAGATGAGAATCGGAAGCCTCACCACATTCCCCCGAGGAGAGAAATCCGGAAGTTTTTTCCGCGATTTGTTCTAGGCCGTAGTTCGTGCTCCGTTTCCATGGCTTGTTCCGGTTGTTGGTCCGGTTGGTTGCTTGGTTGTTCTGGTTGAGGAACGAGTGATGGGGTGGCCTTGTGGAAGCTTGTGATTGATTCCTGAGAGTCCGAAGATAGTACTATGCATGATTGCCCGAAGTCTGTTGAAGGGGGTACTATTGAGATGTCCGGTCCGTTCTGGCATATGTACGAGTGCGTAATGTGTGGTGTCCGAAGATTCGACTAGGTCGATTATTTCCGGTTCCACGTTGGGTGGAGTAAGTGGCAGATGAGATATCATTGTCTCCACGTGGAGTTTGCGCACCGTGGTTTCAGCAGAACGTTTCCTAGGGTTGGGTCCACTTGGACTTTTAGCGATGGTTCTGAATATCGTGTTGGCCTGGGGCGATGGGGTGCCATGAAGTAGGCGGGTGACGAAGAAGTCAATATGATGTGATCTTTGGTGCTGGGGTGCTTGCTTTAACCTTGAACCTCTTCACTTGTGGGCAGCCAATTTTGCTCAGATCGAGTTTTGCTCTTGTCTTATTCATGACGTCCTTTGATTGCTTTAAGGCGGCTAGTTTAGCTTTGGTCAGCTTCTTGTTGGCCGTAACTTGTTTCGATGAATTGTTGGTCTTCTTTGGGTGGTCTTTTTCGACGCTCTTTTCTTAGTCCTTGATGATGGAGGTTTTCTTGCTGTCTGCTTTATGGGCAAAAATAAGTAGGTTGCGGGGGCCCTCGAGGGTCCAGGTAGCTGGAGTGCGAAGTGGATTCTGGTTGTGGGTTCCTAGTGCTTGGTTCTAAGGCTTCAGCTTAGCGCTTGCGGCTTTCTTCTAAACAATATTTTTGTATTTTTTTTTGTTTCGGTTGTATTCCCCTACCATTTTGCATGCTAAAAAGTTTATTAGGCGGAGTTTAGATTCTTCTGTTTTTTGTACTAGGATTGTTGTTTGCATAGGTTCTTGTATTTTTGCTGTTTCCTTTGATATTGAAATATCGTTTTTTCTTAATACCGTATTTTTTCTTTTATGTGTGTCTATGGTTATTGTGTGAAGGCTATAGTTAGTTATTGTTCCGTCTGGGATTATCGACCATAGTGGTTTTGGAGTTCCTCTTGGTTCAGGTACTCGCCTTCTTATCGTTTTACGAGCTAAGTTTTTTTCTAATTTGATCAATGGTTGTTGTGCTATCTCCTAATTGAAAGGTTATCTTAGAAGATATGATCGGACCCTTGTTCGTCTGGCTTCAAAGTCTGACTCTGATTCTGATCCCTGGGGAGTCAGTCGTCGGTCTTGGTACCGAATGTTGAGGTTGGCCTCGCTGTTTGTCTCATGGTCCCATATTTCGCTTGGCGTCAGTGCGGCGGGTTGTAGCAGCTTCTTGTCTAAGTAGAAAGATTTTATTTTAGTGTATGACAGGTTGTTTTTGTTTGGTTTAGTTAACATGTTAGACAGCTCAATGTTAGCTGGGCGGCCAAAAAGTGCCTCGAAAAGAGTTATTTTTGCTGCCCTATTGGGTATGAGTCTGATCGATTCGATTTTAGCCGAGATTTTTCCAGCCATGCTGGTATTTTCCCATAATGGGTCTCTGATCATCGAGGCTAGCCTGCTTTTTAGTTTTTGCAGAAGAGATCAAAGGCTTTTGCATTGAACGCTTGTGCTTGTCCAGAGCGAATGCTGCGTGGTATGCCCTGAAAATCGCAGTATTTTTGTAGAAAACTTAGAGCGGTGGGTGTGTCCCAATTAGGGTGTACTATAGCCGAAGGGTAGCTTGAGTAACGGTCTATTGCTACTAAGATGTACAGATCATTTTTCACTTCGTTTGGTATTGGTCCTGCGAAGTCTAATTGTATTTCTGGATTTGCTTCGTGTAATGTCGGGAGGTTACCTAAATCGGATTTGGATTTTAGGGGTTTTAAGTTTTTGCCTTGATCTGTACACTGTTTGCAGTTCTCCGCAAGGAGCTTTTTTGTTCGATGGATTTGTGGGAACCAGATTAGGTTTGCTAATCTGATCATGCCGGCTGGTCCCGGGTGGGTGCGATGTATTGCGTTGATTACTGTGTTCAGTAATTGGTAGGGTAATACCAGTTTTCCATCGTTGACTAAACATCTGGTAGGGGAAATGGGGAGATCTCGTCTAATGTTGTAGTAGTATTTGTTTACTCGTTTTAGTTCACCCCAGTCCTGTTTTTCTACAGTTCTGATGATGTGTTGAAGTTCTTGTCCTTGACGGTTGCTTGCGCTAAGAATGCTTCCAAGAGGACCTGCTGTAGGTTGTAGCGATACTCAGGTGAGGTTGTTCGTTGAATTGGAATAGTGGTCCATGTTTATCCTCGTCGATTGGTGTCCGGCCTTTTCCACAATGTTTGAGGTTTCTCATTCTTTGTCCGTCTGTGTACCTACGGGTTGTTGGTTGGGGTTAGTGGGATTGGCCATTCTGTTTTTCTTGTTGGGGCCTCTGAACCTTTTTTGGTTATAGTATCTGAAGTACTCCTTTTGGGGTTTTGTCTTGTTATAGCGTTGATTTGAGTATGAGTAGGGATTGTATGAGTTAAGTTTGATTGAAATAATGAAAGTTTTGAGATAGAATGTTTTGAATTAGAGATTAAATGTGAAGAAGATAACTGTGAGTGAGAAAGATTAGGGAGAAATGCGCTTTGTTTAGTGCGTGTGTTTTGAACGTGGTTAATGACGTCATTCGAATGGAACGTTTTCATTTGTGTTTTGTTTCTATTGGCCGAAAATTCATTGTCAACTGTCATTGTCAAGTGTGAAATTAAAGTCTTTCTTCCGGTTGACCACGAGTAGTTCATCGTCTTTGCTTACTTTGGTCGCTGGTGATTGGGGGTGTTGGCTTAAGTAGTCGGTAAACCCCATCTCTTTGACTGGTAGATGATGTATTTTGAATGAGAATGGTAATAGTCTCTCTACCCATCTGGTTAAGCGGCTGTAATTTGATTTATTACCTCTGTTAGATTTTAGGGCAGATAGGAGTTCCTGATGATCAGTGGCGATGCTAAATTTGGTGCCATACAGGTAATATCGGAAGTGTTCGGTAGCCCATACGACTGCTAGTAGTTCGAGTTCGTTGGTGCTATATCTTTGTTCTGCTGTATTTAGGAATCGGCTGACGTACGCTATGGGGAACCATTTATTTGGGTCCCATTGTTCAAGCGTTGCGCCTAGGCCTTTATGACTTGCGTCGCATTTTACCGTTGTGGATTTCTCTTTATCGAAATGCCTTTGTTCCGTGATTTTAGATACTTGGCTTTTAATATATTTAGCGCATCTGCGTGTTTGTCTGACCACTTTATTTTGTTGTTAATGATGTTTTCGCTTTTTAGTAAATGTCTGATTGGGTCGAGTAGGCTTGCTAGGCTAGGGATTAACTTAGTTTATGGATTGATCCCATTAGGGAGCGTAATTGTTTCAATGTTTTAGGCGGTTCTATATTTTGTATGGGTTCTGTTTTCTTAGTGTTCGGCGAGATGCCCGTTTGGGTTATGTTGTAGCCGAGCCAGGTTATATTTGTTCTTGCGAATTCGCATTTTTCTAGTTCTATTGCTAAGTTTTCTTCGTCTAATCTTTTGAGTTTATTAATATTAGGATATGGTCTAGGAAATTGAATTTGTTTGGTATGTTTTCGAGCGATTTATCGAGCGCTTTCTATAATATTACGCGCATGTCTGATAGGCCATAGAAGCCGTTTATGAAGCTATATGTTCCTGTTGACTTTACCCCAAGGCTGTCAAAATTGCAATGTCTTTGAATAGATGGGTGGAGTGGTTTTTGGCTGTACGCACATTTTAAATCTATTTTACTGAAGAAGAATTCCCCGGGGAATTGCTTATTATCTGATATGTAATTCACTACCGCGTTCATTAGGTTGTCAATTGATTGCATATAGTATTTATTTTTGCTAATTGATTCGTTTAAATGTTGTGAGTTGAGTGCGAGATTTATGGATTTATCATGTTTTACAGTGATTACAATTGAGCTGATAAATACATCATCGGAGCATTTGTCGAGCTTGGTTATTTGTTTTGTGTCAAGCATATGTTTGATCTCTCTGTCCACTTTGTCTGTCGGGTAGAGTGGTACACGTCTTCCTTTATGTTGTGTAGGGTAGATGTCGTGTTTTATGTCTGATTTATAATATGATTTTTTATTTTCCTATTCGTGTACAGAGATTTGGGAATTGTTCCATAATTGTAAATGCATGTAGTTGAATTTGTTCTCTGATGTTTCTTATTCGTTTTGCTGGGGGGTTGTTGAGGACCGTTTTGTGTTGAGTGCTGTTTCATGAGGGTTTGGCAGAGCGGCATTCCTTCCAAAGTGGCCGATTCTCTTAAAATTAATGCATTATGCCTTTTTGGCTGGATAGATTTGGAGGTTTTCTAGTGAGAACGGCGCTCCGCGTCGTCTGCATGGATTGCTTTGTCCTGGTGTCCTTTGTTGTTGTGGAGGTCTTTGTTGCTGTTGTGTGTGTGGGCGTTGTTGTGCCTGAGGGCGTCGCTGATGCTGGAGGTATTAATTGGAAATGACATGGGAAATTTGATTATGCAGAAGAGCGTTCCTTGCAGTCGGCCCTCGATTGCTCGTTGGTTTTCTTGTCCTCTCTTTTTGTTCATGGCATACTTTAGGACTTGTGAAGGCGTCCGAGTCTTGGTTAAGAGTTCGCTTTGGATCTCCGTGTTATTCATAAGGGCTATAAATAGGTCTTTGATCAGGTCGTCCTCGGCGGTGCCCAGTGTGCGTTGTGCTCCTAGGGCTTTAAGCCTGCAATGGAAGACCTCCAGTTTTTCGTTGTCCTTGTGCTTGGTAGGGGAAATGGCGCGATCTCGTCTAATGTTGTAGTAGTATTTATTTACTCGTTTTAGTTCACCGAAGTCCTGTTTTTCTACAGTTCTGATGATGTTTTGGAGGTTCTTGTCCTTGACGGTTGCTTGCGCTAAGAATGCTTCCACGAGGACCTGCTGTAGGTTTTAGCGATACTCAGGTGAGGTTGTTCGTTGAATTGGAAAAGTGGTCCATGTCTATCCTCGTCGATTGATGTCCGGCCTTTTCCAATGTTTGAGGTTTCTCATTCTTTGTCCGTCTGTGTCCCTATGGATTGTTGGTTGGGGTTAGTGGGATTGGCCATTCTGTTTTTCTTGTTGGGGCCTCTGAATCTTTTTTGGTTATAGTATCTGAAGTACTCCTTTTGGGGTTTTGTCTTGTTATAGCGTTGATTTGAGTATGAGTAGGGATTGTATGAGTTAACTTGATTGAAATAATGAAAGTTTTGAGATAGAATGTTTTGAATTAGAGATTAAATGTGAAAAAGATAACTGTGAGTGAGAAAGATTAGGGAGAAATGCGCTTTGTTTAGTGCGTGTGTTTTGAACGTGGTTAATGACGTCATTCGAATGGAACGTTTTCATTTGTGCTTTGTTTCTATTGGCCGAAAATTCATTGTCAACTGTCATTGTCAAGTGTGAAATTAAAGTCTTTCTTTCGGTTGACCACGAGTAGTTCATCGTCTTTGCTTACTTTGGTCGCTGGTGATTGGGGGTGTCGGCATAAGTAGTCGGTAAACCCCATCTCTTTGACTGGTAGATGGTGTATTTTGAATGAGAATGGTAATAGTCTATCTACCCATCTGGTTAAGCGGCTGTAATTTGATTTATTGCCTCTGTTAGATTTTAGGGCGGATAGGAGTTCCTGATGATCAGTGGCGATGTTAAATTCGGAGCCATACAGGTAATATCGGAAGTGTTCGGTAGCCCATACGACTGCTAGTAGTTCGAGTTCGTTGGTGCTATATTTTTGTTTTGCTGTATTTAGGAATCGGCTGACGTACGCTACGGGGAATTATTTATTTGGGTCCCATTGCTCAAGCGTTGCGCCTAGGCCTTTATAACTTGCGTCGCATTTTACCGTTGTGGATTTTTCTTTATCGAAATGCCTTTGTTCCGTGATTTTATATATTTGGCTTTTTATATATTTAGCGCACCTGCGTGTTTGTCTGACCACTTTATTTTGTTGTTAATTATGTTTTCGCTTTTTAGTAAAGGTCTGATCGGGTCGAGTAGGCTTGCTAGGCTAGGGATTAACTTAGTTGATGGATTGATCCCATTAGGGAGCGTAATTGTTTCAATTTTTAGGCGGTTCTATACTTTGTAATGATTCTGTTTTTTTAGTGTTCGGCGAGATGCCCGTTTGGGTTATGTTGTAGCCGAGCCAGGTTATATGTTTTCGAGCGTTTTGTCGAGCGCTTTCTGAAATATGGTGGGCATGTCTGATAGGCCATAGAAGCCGTTTATGAATCTATATGTTCCTGTTGACTTTACCCCAAGGATGTTAAAATTGCAATGTCTTGAATAGATGGGTGGAGTGGTATTTGGCTGTACGCACATTTTAAGTCTATTTAACTGAAGAAGAATTCCCCGGGGAATTGCTTATTATCTGATATGTACTTCACTACCGCGTTCATTAGATTGTCAATTGATTGCATTTGGTATTTATTTTTGCTAATTGATTCGTTTAAAAGTTGTGAGTCGAGTGCGAGCTTTATGGATTTATCAAGTTTTACAACGATTACGATCGAGCTGATAAATACATCATCGGAGCATTTGTCGAGCTTGGTTATTTGTTTTGTGTCAAGCATATGTTTGATCTCTCTGTCCACTTTGTCTGTCGGGTGGAGTGGTACACGTCTTCCTTTATGTTGTGTAGGGTAGATGTCGTGTTTTATGTCATGATGTCGTGATTTGGGAATTGTTCCATAATTTTTGTTTTGAACGAAAGGTTTGTAT
>NW_027452121.1:57500-67500 GCF_964194025.1 Convolutriloba macropyga
TTTTTCTTTTTGGGAGATCCTTTCTTGGGTGATGGTTGGTAGCGTTTCTTTGGTGGGATTCTTATCCGATTGACTTTGGTCAGGTTGGCTTTTGCTTTTCTGTCTAAATCCGACGCTTGGGGTCCCCTTTTTCGAATGGCTCGTTGGCCGATGTTTTTATTCTTTATGTCCTGCGCGTGGGATTCCATGCTTTGGATGAGCTTCACATGGTGGTTTCGAACTGTCTTTCTTGCGGTGAAGTTGATGAGTGGGATTTTGCGTTGTTCTGGCCTGCCAAAATTTGCAATATCCGATTTGTTCAGGACGGCATCTTGGTGGCTTGCTACTTTCACTGTGATAGTGTTATTCGTTGACTTGACGAGTGCTGCCCACTCCGGAATAGCCTCGTAAAGGCCTTGTAATTGCTTAAACTCTTGCATCGGGCTTGGTCATCGTTGATGATACAATCTCTGATCTCCCGTAATACGGTGTCTCTGTTGTTCATTGCTGCGATCAAGTGTTGATTAAATATGCTGTCTAGTTGTTTCGGGAGTTGGTCGTTTGCTGTGGTGGTGGAATGATGGTCGTCCTGTTTTGGCGTGGGGCTTAAGTAATTTCTCATTGAGAAGGGTATTTTCTGCACTGGAGATTTTGTTGATGTATTGTCTGGGTTGTTTGTTGTGTGCTCCATTTGTTTGCTAAGTTTAGTTGCTTGTTGGAATTAGATTGTTGGTTACTTATAGCTGTGTTACTGGCAAATGCGTTTGTGTATTCGTTTGCTGTGTGTCTTGTTTATTGTTAGTGACGTCATGGTTCGTTTTGTTTGGTTGTGGTTGGAATGTCTTGTGGCTACTGCGTAGGTTGTATTTGTTAGTCTTTTGTAACTTGTTTGTAGTCGTACTGCGTTTGTTGTTGTTGCTTTTTGTCTGTGTGGAATTATTCGACGATTCCAACTTTGTTTTTCTGGGCCTGCCTCTCTGTCGTTTTGGTTGGTAATTTATTGGGTTGTTGGAATCGTGAGACGATTCCATTGTGTTGGTTTCGATAGCATTGTAACCAGTGTGCGTTTTTTTGTATTATATTGTGTGGTGTTGTTGTTGTTATGTTTTTTTGGTCTGGCCCTTTTACGCAAGATTTGGAGTGTTTCTTCCATGACGTCTATTTGTGATATTATGAAGTTTCCATCGTATGTGCTTGGTGGTTTTGCAGGTTCGGATGGAATTCGAGACATGTGATCTGCTAATCCCATTTTCGTTCCGGCTATGTGTTCGATAGTAAAGTTGAATGGGATTAATCTATCATACCATCTAGTAAAACAACTTGGATGAATTTTGCTTGAGCGTTCTTTGAGGATAGATAAAAGGGCCCTATGATCTGTTTGTACAATGAAGTGGTGACCTAATAGGTAGTGTTTAAAGTGTTCTAACGCCCATACTACTCCTAGTAGTTCTAATTTGTTTATGCTGTATTTTTCCTCTGCTTTATTTAAAAATCTGGAGGCGTATGATATCGTCTCCCATCCGTCACAAGTTTCGTGTTCTAGGACTGCTCCTAGTCCTGATCCTGATGCGTCTGTTTTGACTCTGGTCTTTCTTTCCGTGTCTTAGTGTGTGTTTTCTGTTAAGTTTCGTATGCATTCCTTTATGTTTTCGAGTTTCGTTTGGTGGTGATTTGTCCATAAAAATTTTGTGTCTTTTTGTAGTAAGTTTCTTAATTCACGACATAGGGGTGCTAGGTTTGGTATAAATTTCATTAGATGATGGACGCTCCCTAGGAATGATTTTAGTTGTTTGTGAGATGTGGGTAGCTTGAAGTTTAGTATGGCCTGTGTCTTAGAGACGATTGGTTTGATACCTTTTTGGTCTATTTCGTAGCCGAGCCACGTTATCTTATTTTTTGCGAAGTGACATTTATTAAGATTGATTGCCAGATTTTCTTCATTTAGTCTATCTAGGCATTTGAATAGTTTTTCTTTGTGATTTTGTAGGCCACCTCCGGTAACAGTGATAATATCGTCTAAGAAACTGAATGTATTTGTTAGGTTGTATAATGTTTTGTCTATGACTTTCTGGAATTCTGCCGGCATATCCGTTAGTCCGTAAAATCCGTTATTAAATCGATATGTTCCTGTGGCTTGGCCACCTTTGATGTTGAAATTGCATTGTTTTGCTGTGTCTTCATCCAGTGGTATTTGGCTGTACGCGTAGCGTAGGTCTATTGTGGAGAATAGAACTTCTCCTTCGTCGGACGTTTGAGTGATTGTTTGTGCGATATTGTCCATCAGGCAGTCGATGTTGTGCATTTGATATTTGTTCTTGTGAATCGCATTGTTTATTGTTTTCGAGTCCATTGCTAGTTTTTTTTATTTGTCTTTTTTCACTGTGATGACTATTGGTGATATGAAAAATTCGTCGCTGCATTTTTCTAATATGTTTATGTGTCCATCGTTTTGTAAATTTGTAGTTCTTCTTCTACTTGTGTTTCGAGGTGTAGTGGTACACGACTTCTTTTTTGATGGACAGGGGTGTAGTTTGACTTAAATAGTGATTTCACCTTATGATGTTTAGATCGTCCTATTCTAGTTGTTAGGTTTTTGTATATAATTGCTATTTCCTCCTTGATTGTGAGGAGTTGTTGATTGTCTATTGAATTGATGTTCTTACCTGCGGATGTTGGGGAGTCGTGTTGTTTTAGTTGTATTCCTAACGGTTTGATAGGTCCCTTTCCACGATCGCTCTGTGTTTGTTAGGAACAACTATGATATCCGCGCGTCCTGCCTTCCAACTGTTGCACTCAATGTCGCAGTAAAGGGTCCCTAAGTTCTTTATTGGGGTGTCTATGTAGCTTTTCAATTTCACCGGGTTCATCGTTCTGCTCGACCATGTGTTGGAGTCCCTGGCCCCTATGTCTTTCGCCATCTGTTCTGTTACTATGCTAGTGGAGCTCCCTGAGTTGACCATTACCCATAACTTGCTGTTGCCGTATTGCATGTGCAATTTAGATGGTGTCTTTGGATCATCCGGTGATTCCGTCATGTTGACTGAGTAGTCGTCTGTTGAGTCGTCATATGTGGAGTGAGTGTCCAAGTTGGGTGCGATCATATTTATGCCTTGTGTTGTTTGGTTGAGTCCCTGGTTTTCCAATTCGTTCACTGATCTACCAAGTTGGGGTCTGTTAAGGTTGGATCTGCAGACCTTCGCGAAGTGGTTCTGTTTGTTGCATCGGCGGCACGTTTGGCCTATTGCTTGGCACTTTGTTCGGTGATTCGCGTCCCAGTGTTGACCGCAATTTCTACAGTTTTGTGTTGGTGTTCTATTGTTGTTGTTGATCAATGCTCTGCCGATTCCTCTGGTTTTTCCTCTGTATGTTGATAGAGGTCTATTTGAACCGCGGTAGCGGGAACTCGAATTTTCCATTACTGGCTCCTCTCGTCCGATGAATGGGGTTGTCGATGCATCCACTGGTTGTCTTGCCTGTATGGCTAATTGGCTTCTGATGCCTAGTTCTTTGCTTACGGCTAGTTCGAAAGCTTTTTCCGGGGTGAGGCTTGTTTTCAGCAGTTCCGTTTGTATTTCCTGATCTATCATATTTGCCGTAAATATGTCCCTTAGGAGTTCGTCTTCTAAGTCCGCAAGTTGGCAGTGTTCTGCTAGTGACCTTAGCGCCGAATGGAATTGTTCCATTGTTTCTCCTCTGTGTTGTTTGCGTATTAGCAGAAGGTATCTGTCGAACGTTACATTCCTTGGGCGGATGAATGTTTGTTCAAGTTCGTCCCATAGTTCCATTGTTGTTTTTGCTTCCACGTTTGTGTGTGGGAATTTCCGGGCATGCATCTTTCGTCCTTCGATTCCGAGGTTGAGATAAATTTGTGATTTGGCTTTTCTATCTGCCATGTCCCATGGCTTATCGCCACATAAGACCCCAATTCGATCTATATGATTGCATTCATTCTTCCATTTGGCCATTGCTTGGTTGTACCTCGTCATTCGTTCTCTTTCGCTTGTTTGCGTTGGGTTATAAACTGGTTGTTCTTCTACCGGTTCGGGGGGGGGGAGTAAATGACTGCTGTCGGTCTCTCTTGGAGTAATTCGTCTAATTTGATGTTTGTCTTTGCGACGAGGGCCATCTTGAATTGGCTCCTCCATTTCTCCCATGAAATTGGTGGGTTACTGCTGGGTTTATACCAGAAGGGTTCAAGTCCTAGTTCTGTGCGTCCTATTTTGTCTGACTGCGCCATATTGTACTCGTATCTTGTAGGATGCAATTTAGGTCTAGGCTAATGTGTAAAGTTATTCAAAAGCGATCCAGTGACAACTCTTTATTGTTAACGTTAAGGCAGACTGCAGTTAGGGAGTTCGCTGCCAACGGGTTAGTTGTAGTCAAGGTCACAACTAAATGTCACTGTACTTAATCAATCGTGCTACGATTGAGTGAGATAGTAAATAGAAGGCTACAAATGTACTGCATTTCACTGGGTATGAATTTACTGCATTGTTAATGAGAGTATGTGGTGAATGGGCACCACAGGGTACCACAATTATTATTATTATTATTATTATTATTATTATTTTTATTATTATTATTATTATTTTTATTATTATTATTATTTTTTATTTATTATTATTATTTTTATTATTATTATTATTATTATTATTATTATTATTATTATTACTATTGTGGTGGATGGATCCACATGGAGAGCCAGCAACCAAGTATTTCACCTAAATGTTTTGAACAATGATAAACTATATTACATATATATATATTCCTTATGGAACGAACTCTTACTCGCTTTTGATTATTATAGACTGATCATTATCACCAATAGGTGACAACGTATTGTACACTTGAGTGACAGCTTTGTTAAAACATTCATTACAGAGTACCAACTGGTACTACGTCTAAATCACGTAGAGCGTGAAAGCTGAAGCGCAGTTCTGCCTTTAGCAAAGTGAAAGATAGTTGCTAATTCAAGTTTCGCACTAGCTCTTTTGTGATCAAAGCTAATCTAATACAACATGGCGCAGTCAGCAATGACAAGATCTCCTCTCGGAGTTAACTTCTATCGGGATAAAGGCCACCAACCAGAATTAGACTGGGGCAAATGGCTATCGACCGTCAAGTTAGCAATCATGGTAAAGGATAACATTGAAGTTGAAAAGTTACTACAGCCAAAACCAGAGAGCGAGGACCTAAATTATCCAGCTCAACCACACTATGAACCACCACAACCAGACGAGACAACGGCCGAAAGAAGCCAACGGGAACAGCGCAATCAAAAAAAGAAGACCGATTGGCGAAATGAATGCAAAACAATCGAAGAAAAAGGACCAAAAAAATAACATCCCATGGGATGACACAGACAACAAAGCAAAGAGTCTAATCTACCTCTCATTAGGAGCACAAGCTACAAACATATTTCACCAGCAATTCCCACACACGGACCTCCAAATATGCACCACAGACGCACTCGTCGAACAAATAAAAGAATCATTCAAACAAGCAAGAAATGAAACATTCGATAGGTTCCAAGTTTTCAGATGTCAACAAAAAGAAAGAGAATCTCTCGAAGTATTCCACTCACGAATAAAGAAGCACGCATTACTATGCAACTGGGAGCATCTCGAAGAAAGCTTGGTAAAAAGTATATTTATACAGGGCATGAGGAATCAACAAATCCAAATGGATTTATTATCTGAAGACAGAACACCCAGCGAAACACTAAATTACGCACTAGCGAGAGAAAGAGGGCGAGCCAATCAACAAACAATGCACAACTCACAATCCTCACAATCACACATTCACAGAGACAACCCGTGGTTCGAAAAAATAAAATAAATCAAGAGACAAAATAGAGGACCAATACTACCGAGCCCACAAACAGGACAAATACAAAACTGCAGAAGATGCGGAAACAAATTCCTTCCCGGTCACTTGAACATATTCCCCACGAAAAACGAAGCTTGCCAAATATGCAAGAAGATCGGCCATTTCGCAAAACAATGCTTATCAGAAATGCCACCACGCCCCATATTCAGACCACAACAACGTCAACAACAAACGAATACAAAAGTACACCCACCGCAAAGGTACAACCAACTGGCACAAATACAAACACAACAAAAAATCAGAAACATAAATGAGGAAACAGAGACAGAAAAACAGACCGAAGCAGACAAAATGATCGACCCTGAATCGACATGCTATATAAGAGAAATGATGGAGGACTGGCAAAATATAAACTCCATCACATCAATGAACTTCACGAACGAAAAAGTTTCAGACGTTAACAAAAGAAAAAGAGGAGAATTTTGGATCAAGACAAAAACAAATAACCAACAAATATTCTGGCTAGCAGACACGGGAAGTCCAAGCAGCTTCATGAATATAGACACCGCACAAAAATTACTAAAGATTGGGAAAACCGCAATAAAACAACCAAATAAAGCTATTGGAGAATTTAGATGTTTCAACAACAACAAAATTGATATCATCGGAACCATCCAAGTGGATATCACATCAGGCTCATCCAACGCAAAGAATTGCACAATACTACTGGTCAACAACAATAATCAACATCATGGGGAGAGACATTATGGACCAATTGGGCCTACGCCTAACTATGACAACAACAAATAGAGGTGAGAAAAATTTATTCAATATTTCAAATACACACCTACGAATATCCAAATGGATATTCAACAATTACCCACACCTATGCACAAGGTTGGGAAGATCAAAGAACCACGTGGCAAAATCAACATTTAAAAAAGAATTCCAACTCACACAACACAAAGGACGAAGAATTCCTTTACATTTGACAGAAAAAGTCGAAAATGAACACAAAAAATTAATAGACGAAAAACAAATTAAAAAACTAACAAAATGTTCTGATGAACAATTCATCAGCCCAGTAGTCATCACAGTCAAATCAGATCAATCAATAAAAATAGCACTAGACTCAAAAATACTAAACGATGCTATACACAAAAACAAATATCAAATGCAGAGCATAAATCACCTGATGGACAAAATAGGCATGAAAATATTAGAACTAAAAACACAAGAAGGCAATACTTCAGTAAAATTGACCTCAAATACGCATACAGCCAATTACCTCTCCACCCAGACACACAGAAACACTGCAACTTTAATATACTAGGAGGTGATGCGTCAGGCACATACAAATACTTAAATGGATTTTACGGACTAACAGACCTCCCGGCAACCTTCCAAAAAATGATGGACACAACATTAGATGGACTAGATTCAAAAAACGCATTCTTAGACGATATAATAATAATAACAAAAGGTACAATAGAAAAACGCGAAGAAGAAATCGACAAAACACTAAACAGACTCAACGAAGAAAACTTGGCAATAAGTCTACACAAATGCGAATTTGGCATGAATGAAATTATCTGGTTGTGATACAAAATAAACGCAGAAGGAATAATACCAAACAAACAAAAAACAGACGCAATCATCCAACTGGAAAACCACAAAACATTAAAACAACTACGATCAATCATGGGCAGCATTCATCTAATAAAATTTATACCAAACCTGGCAACACTTTCAGCACCAATAAGACCACTGCTTTCATCATCAGCATCTAAGAAAAAACTGGAATGGAACGATAAACACTCAGCCGCATTCAGAAACATGAAAAACGCAATACAGAACATAATAGAACAAAAACATTTTAATATCAACAACGAAACGCGAGTGAAATGCGACGCAAGTAAAGAGGGACTAGGCGCATGCCTAGAACAAAAAGAGAACAACAACTGGCACCCTATTGCATATGCCAGTAGGTTCCTCAACAAAAATAAACAAAGATACAGTAAAAACGAACTCGAACTATTGGCGGTCGTCTGGTCGCTAGAACACTTCAAATATTACCTATATGGATCACATTTCACCCTCCGAACGGATCACCAGGCATTATTATCAGCACTAAAAAAATAGAGGAAATAAAACATATCAAAGCCGACTAACTAGGTGGGTCGACAGACTATTACCATTTCATTTTAAAGTAGAACATATTGCAGGAAAAGACATGGGCTTCGCAGGATATCTAAGCCGCCATCCTAACTCACCACCAACTGGTGAAAACATGAACGAAAATCCGTTATTAACATTATTACATCAATAAAATATACTCTATTCACTAGACAAAGAAAATCGGCCAATCAAAAAGCGCGCGAATTAAACGCACAGAATGACGTCAAAAACCATTCCAATTGGAACAAGCAAAAACAACGCGCTTTTTGCCACTCTCAAGCTAACAAACAGTCGCTATTTATTAAGCCTTTGTCAAAACCAAATTGCCAAATTAACAATTCAAATCAGCCTAAACTTAATCAATTCAAACAAAACATCCAAATTCCATCCAAAACAAAAGTATACGTAACAACACGAAGAAGACCACAGCTAGACACAAACACAATACCAATAACAAGAAGACACAGAGCACCCAACGTAAAGAAGATTGACTCACCAACTGGTAACACAACAAACAACACAAATACAATAGCAACACAGACCGAGGATATAAACAATACAGGACAGGGACGAATTCCACTCAACTCTAAACAACACTTCAGTCCATTCGCAGAGATACAGTACGAGGATTTTCCGACCTACCTCAAGAACCTACACATAGTCCTAGGAGAGGAATTCATAGCAGAGGCCACAAGAGCGGATCCCCAAAGCCGGAGTCTATTACAAATCATGCAGGACAAAGACTGGACGACATTGAAACACTTCAGCCGCTATTGGCACTCTCTAAAACAAGACTTAGGAGTATCACCATCCGGATGCATCCTGTAGGATGGCAAGTTATTCATACCGACCAAGCTACGCAAACCAATTATGAACGCGATACACAGAAAACATCCAGGACAATCAGGTATGATGCATCTCGCGAACTTAATTTGGTTTCCACGCATACACAGGGAAATTGTCACGCTTACCCAAAATTGCCAACCGTGTATCAAGATAGGTAAGAACTTGAAATCACTAATTCCTAAAAACAAAACATCAGAACTCCCACCATTGGTGGAACCAAATCAAGAAGTCCAAATGGACTTTGCCGGTCCAATATAAGACGAACAACAAAAAGAATCGTATATATTAGCATCTGTAGATAGATACTATAGGTACTCACATGCGAAAGTATATCATAATTGCGACGCGGAAACCGCCATCGAATATCTCAACCAATACATAAAATTCCACGGAATACCAAGAAACATAAGGTGCGACTACGCACAAGCATTCAAATCAAGACAATTTGAAATATACCGTAAAAACAATAAGATAAAACTAATACTAGCTCCAGTCGGGGACCACAGAGCCACAGGAATGATAGAACGATTAATCCAAACAATCAAAAGACGCCTATCAGTATTAAACATGGACACCAATTGGTCACACGTAACACTCGCTGACAAAGTAGCAGAAATAATACAAGAAATAAAGCTAATACCTAACACAACAACCAAAATAGCACCATACACAGCACAATTTGGCAGAAAAATAAACACACAACTTTCAAACATAATCACAAAACCATCACAAAACAACCTGACATATAATAACATAAAAAATTTCTATTTAGACAAAACAGAGAGGGCTCAAACAACCAATGTCGAATGCAGAATCCATCTGGAACATCGAGACTGATTCGGAATCCAAACTAGACATCATATTCAATAAAGACATTCCCGATGAAGATTCCGCGTCCGACAACGCCACCCTGCAGAACGTCAAGAGAAAAGCAGTGAAACGTAAGCATAAACCACAAAAATTATACCTGATAAACTAGTGGTAACATTCGAAGATAAAACAACAACAATCACTAACACAAGAAAACAAGTAGGAAGAAAAACACCAGCGCCTAGATCGAATGAACTTCGAGGCACACTTAAACCATTATGGAACATAATACCAGATGGTACAATTACAAAGTACACTCCAACAACACTAACACTAGACACACACAACCGCAAAAGCA
>NW_027452121.1:72500-77500 GCF_964194025.1 Convolutriloba macropyga
TGATTGTGCAGAGGCCTTTTCTCCATTTGGAGCTTGCTCCGTTTGTGATGGTTGAATATCATCTGCTCCGTTCGGGGAGTTTGACGAGTCCAGATAGATCACTTGTGGTTCTGGGCTATTGGTAGTTTCTACTTGTTCATGGATAGTTTCTACTTGTTCCTTTTCAGCGTTGATAGTGTTGATCTTTTTGACAATTTTGGTCTAATTTCTTTGTAGATTTGTTGAAGTCTAGGTCTTGGTCGTTGTTCCTCGAAGTATTGTTGTCCAGTGATGTTGTTGCAATTAACTGGGGTCTTTGTGTTTGCGGACTCATTGTGCTAGTTTCCATAGAGTCAGTAGGATCGTTACTGGTTATGATTTCGAAAGGAGCGGTTCCTGGTAGGTCGGTGTCGACATTGAATATTTGGATCGACGGTGGTTGAGGAGTCGGTGTATTGAATATGAGGAAGGACCTATTTGTATCGGTGTCTGATGTTGCCGAAGGAAGTCTCCGTGTGGAGGCCGTCAGTGAATGTTTGAGTGCTGCCTGCTTAGCTTTTTCGTTAAAGCTTTGAACTGGGGTGCTCTGTTTGTCCTTTGGTTTTTTGCTTCCTCTTGATTGTTGTTGCTCCCTTTGGTTTTCTGTTGCCAGTTTTATTACTTTTTCTTTTGACCATTTTGTGTTAATTGGCTCCTTCTTGAGGTTCCTCTTTTTGGGTTTGTTGCTGGATTCGAGGTCTGATCGTTTCCTTTTGGGGGCGCTCGTTATTGGTTGGCTTTGTGTTCTTGATGGTCCTGGAATTTCTTGAAATTCGTTTGTTGTTGGGTGGCTTCTCATAGGTGCGCTTGTGCTGCTCTTTTTGGCTGGTTTAGCTTCTTCTAAACAGAATTTTTTGATTTTTTCTTGATTCCTTCTATATTCGCCTATTGTTTTACATGCCACCATGTGAATCAAACGTGGTTTTGTTTCTGGTAATGGTTTTGTTTCTGTAGCAATTGCTATGTCGTTTTTCCTTATTACTGTGTTTTTTCTTAATGGGTTATCAATTGTTATTGTGTGTGGCGTATAGTTTTTTATGGTGCCATCTTGTATAATGTTCCATTAAGGTGCTAAGGTGTTTCTTGGTTCTTTCGTTTTTCTGGCAATTGATTTACGCTCTACGTTACGTTTGTTGTATATTATTTTCGTTGTCTTATCTCCTATGGAGAAATGTATTTCTAAAGGGCTTATCTTACTTGGTGATTTGGAAATCAATGGTTGATTTTCGGAGTCGTCTGAGTCCATGTGTGGGGGGAAAGCGCTTTGTGTGTTGTATTGGATATCCAATTCATCTTCTGAGCTTCCGTCTCTTCTCCACATTTCTTCTTGAGTCAGCGCATCGTGGCGTAGCAATTTCTCGTCTAAACATTGTTTTGAGTTTTTTATATGAAAGGTTTTTGATCGATGGTTTGGTTAGCATGTTGGATAATTCTTTGTTTGGCTTTCTGCCAAAATGTGTCTCAAATGGGGTAACTTTTGTTGTTTTATTGGGAATGAGGCGTATGTTTTCGATTATGCTTGCTATCCTAGCACTTAGTGTTTCGGAACTCCAAATGGGGTCTATGTCTAGTACTGCCAGGCGGCGTTTTAACGTTTGTATTAGTCTCTCTACCATTCCAGTTCCCCTGTGGTCTCCGACTGGAGCTAGTATTAGTTTAATGTTTTTGTTTTTGCGAAATATTTGAAATTTTTTTGCCTTAAACGGTTGAGCTTGATCGCAACGAATTGACCGTGGGATACCGTGTTTTTTGCAGTAACGTTCGAGGTAGTCTATTGCGGTTTCTGTGTCGCAATTATGGAATAATTCAGCGTTAGGGTATCGTGAGAGACGATCTACTGTTACAAAGATATAGTTATTTTGTGTAGTATTCTTGTATGGTATGGGGCCGGCGAAATCCATTTGGATTTCTTGGTTTGGTTCTATTAGGCTAGGTATTTGTCCTTATTGTGTTTTGGGTATTAGTGCTTTAAGGTTTTTACCTTTATCTATACATTGTCTGCAAGCTTTTGCGTTGGAGAGAATCTCAGAATGAATGTGTGGCCACCATATCAGTTTTGCAAGTGCGAGCATTCCCGCTTGGCCGGGGTGGTTGTGGTGAATTGTATCCAGTACGAGCTGTTTTAAACGCGAAGGTATAACTAAACGGTTGTCGTATAACAAGCAATTTGTAGGGGTAACTGAAAGGTCCCTTCTAATACGGTAGTAGAGCGGATTTACTTTTTTGAGATCTTCCCAATTCTCTGTTTTTACATAATCCATGATAATTTTTAGCTCTTTCTGTGACGCCTCTGATAACAGTTCTTCGTTAAATACTTTTGTTAAGTTTAGTCGGTATAGTGGGGTTGGTAGGTCATTGTAAGCAGTAAATAGTTCCGAGTGTTTAGTTGGGTCTATTGGGTCTAAGCTCTTTCCTTTGTTTGTTTTGTACTCTGTTTGGGTGCTTGAGGTTTTGAATGTTTTACCAGTATCGGGATTCTCCATTTTGGGAGGATTTTCTGTCTGGGGATTTTGTTTATTGGGGGCTCTATATCTTTTGTGAATAGGAACTTGGAATGTATCGTGTAATGGTTTTTGTCGCGTTGTAATGGCGACTAAGTTGGAACAATCTGTTGATGTAATTTTGTTTTGATTTAGAGAATTAAGATATGTTGAATGAGAGTGTAACTTGTCAATCAAATTAAGGCAAAAAGCGTTTGGAGCTGTATTGTTATTCTGTGTTGGACTAATTGCGTCATTGCTGACTTGTTTTATGTCTGCGTTTTAATTGGTTGCTTTAATTGCTCCATTTGGAGTTAGTTTATTGCGTATGAGAGTAAATTTTAATTCGTCTATGACGTTTATCACAAAGTTTTTGTCTTCTTCGGTGGTATTGGTTCTCCAGATGGATTTCTGCTTAGATAATCGGCGAAGCCCATGTTTTTGCCTGGTTTGTGTTCAACTGAAAAGTGAAATGGTAGTAGTCTATCTACCCATCTTGTTAATCTACTTTGATATGTTTTGTTCCCTCTATTTTCTTTAAGTGCTGTAAGTAACGCTTGGTGATCCGTTTGGAGAATGAATTCCGATCCATATAGGTAATATTTGAAATGCTGCATTGACCATACTACCGCTAGTAATTCTAGTTCATTGGTACTATATCGTGATTCTAAGTTATTTAGGAAACGGCTGGCAAATGCTATTGTTTCCCAGGTGCTGCCGTATTTTTGTTCTAAGCAGGCTCCGAGGCCTTTTTTGCTTGCGTCGCAGCGTACCCTGGTTTGTTTCGTTGTATCGAAGTGTCTATTTTCTGTTATCTGTTTTATTTTGTCCTTGATTTGATTGAATGCTATGGTATGATGTTCCTTCCAATCTAGTTTATTTTGTGCTTTTGTGTTTGCTTTGGACAGTAGGGGGCGTAGTGGCTCTGATATTTCTGCTAGGTTGGGAATGAAATTTATTAGGTGATGTATACAACCCATGAATGAACGGAGTTGTTTTAGGGTTTTTGGGTTTTCCAAGTTTGTAATAGCGTCGCATTTTTGTTTTGTTGGAGTTAATCCACGCGGAGTAATTGTGAAGCCGAGCCATATAATTTGTTCTTTTGCGAATTCGCATTTTTGTAGGTTGATGGCTAGGTTTTCTTCGTTTAATCTGTGAAATATTTTGTCTAATTCTTTTTCGTGTTCGTCTAATGTTCCTTTTGTTATTATTAGGATATCGTCTAGGTACGCAAATTTTGAATTTATATCGTGTAGTGTTTTGTCTATTGTTTTCTGGATTGTTGTCGGCATATCTGTTAGCCCGTAAAACCCGTTAATAAATCTATAGGTGCCGGTAGCTTTTCCTCCTAAAATATTGAAGTTACAGTGTTTCTTGATGTTTTCGTCTAACGGTATTTGGCTGTAGGCGTAATTTAGATCAATTTTCGAGAAAAAGTATTTTCCTTGTTTGTTTTTTCGTTCGGATATGTACACTGCTACCGAATCCATTAGGTGGTCAATGCTTTGCATTTGGTATTAGTTTTTGTGTATGGCGTCGTTCAATTTTTTGGTGTCTAATGCTATCTTGACTGATTTGTCTTTTTTCACCGTTATTACTACTGGGCTTATGAATAGTTCGTCTGAACATTTTTCTAGTTTAATGATTTGCTTGTCGTCTATTAATTTTTTGAGCTCATTTTCGACTTTCTCGAGTAGGTGCAACGGGACTCGTCGACCTTTGTGTGGGGAAGGAGTGTATGCCGATTTAAAGATTGATTTCGCAATGTGGTTTCTTGAACGACCTAGGCGAGTACATAGATGTGGGTATTTTTGGAATACCCATTTTATTATATTTTTCTCCGTTTGGAGATCGGATATGAAGTTAATGGGCTTACCGGTGTTTTTTGAAGCGTTGAGTGTTATCCCCAGTTTTGACAGTAGGTCTCTGCCCATTATATTGTTTGTTTTGTTTTTCACGATGAGGACTTTGCAGCTCTTTGCTGTCCATGATCCTGACTTTATGTCGATGATGAGCACTCCTTCGATTTCAATGTTGTTGTTGTTGAAGCATTTGTAGATTGTGTTTTCTGTGAACTTTGCTATTCGTATGTTTTGGATCGCCTTTTGGAGTTGTTGTGCGAACTCTTGATTTATGAATGATCGGGGCGAGCCAGTATCTGCAAGCCACTGTAGTTTGTGTGACTGGGTTGTTGTTTCTACCCAGAACTCTCCGTTGGATTCTTTGTTGATGAAGTTGTTTTTCTGTGGAGAGAACTGTGTTGGGCGTATTATGTTTATGTTTTTCCAATCTTCGTGAAGTTCTTTTATGTATAGGGCCGCTTCCGCGTCTACGCTCTCTTCTAGTTGTTCGCTGTCCGTTTTTTCGTGATTTATATTTCTTATTCTTCTTGTTTGTGGTGGTTTATAGTTTTGTGCTGAGCTGGACTGAGGTGTGTTTTGTGGCTGTCGTTCTGGCATTTTTGCTGTACACAATGTTGTATAATGTCCTGCTTTTTTGCAT
>NW_027452121.1:90000-92500 GCF_964194025.1 Convolutriloba macropyga
TGACGTCATTGTCTGTTGTGCGTTCTCGTTTGTTGTTGTTTTCGTTCTTATTGCGCAGGCTGTAATTGTGTGGCCTAGATAACCTTTGTAATTCGATGCGTTTCGTTTTCTTGCTATTAGAATCAGCTAAGGAATTGTGCTGCGTGTGATTGGTTTGTACTTTAATACTTGTGGAATCGTGGCACGATTCCGTGCTAATTTTATTTCTGTCGTAATCGTTTGACGATTCCATGATGTTATTTTTGTTTGTTGGATTGGTCGGTTGTTTTGTAGTTTTTGTGTTCCTTAGCTTTATATTGTCTTGTGCCGTTATTTTAATTTTTCTGGGTCGTCCCCTACGCTTGGCGATCTTCTCAATTTCTTGTTCTGTTTCTATTGTTTTCTTTTTAGGTCGGCCTCGTTTACGCAATATGTTTAGTGTTTCCTTTATTATGTTGATTTGTGCTATAATGAACTCATCGTCGTATTTGCTTGGGGCCTTTGGTAAATCATTTGGGTTTCGAGACATATAGTCTGCTAGTCCCATTTTTGAGCCTGGAATATGTTCGATGGTGAATGTGAATGGGATGAGCCGGTCACACCATCTAGTTAGCCTGCTTTGATGTATTTTTGATGAACGTTCTTTGAGTAACGAGAGTAAGGCTCTATGGTCAGTCTGTACTGTGAAGTTGTGGCCTAATAGATAATGTTTGAAGTGCTCTAGTGCCCAGACTACGCCTAACAGTTCTAATTCATTTATGCTGTATTTCTCTTCTGCTTTGTTTAAGAATCTTGAGGCATAGGCAATCGTTACCCATCCATTACATGTTTCTTGTTCTAGTACTGCACCTAGCCCTCCCCGAGATGCGTCCGTTTTGACTCTAGTCTGTCTGTTGACGTTAAAATGTGTGTTTTCTGTAAGTTGTCGGATGTTGTCCTTTATTTTGTTAAATGCATTTTCATGATGTTCTAACCATAAGAATTTTGTGTCTTTTTGTAATAATTTACGAAAGTCTTTGCATAGATTTGCTAGGTTAGGTATAAATTTTGTTAAGTGGTGGATACTGCCGAGGAATGATTTAAGTTGTTTTTGCGTTGACGGGCTTTTTAAATTTAAGATTGCTTGTGTCTTGCTGACTATTGGCTTAATGCCTTTATCATTGATTTCATATCCTAACCAAGTAATCTTCTTTTTCGCAAAGTGACATTTGTCTATGTTTATTGCCAGGTTTTCTTCGTCTAATCTATTTAGGCATTTGAATAGTTTTTCTTTATGGTTTTGGATGCCTCCCCCTGTTACGATGATGATATCATCTAAAAAACTGAATGTGTTCGTTAAGTTTGAGAGTGTTATATCGATTGCTTTTTGGAATTCAGCTGGCATGTCTGTGAGGCCGTAAAATCCTGTATTGAATCTATATGTTCCAGTAGCTTGACCTCCGATTATATTGAAATTACAATGTTTTGCTGTATCCTTGTTTAGAGGAAGTTGGCTGTACGCGTAGCGTAGGTCGATGGTCGAGAATAGTACCTCTCCTTCGTTGGACGATTGCGTGATGGTTTGCGCAATGCTGTCCATTAGGCAATCGATATTATGCATCTGGTATTTATTTTTGTGAATTGCCTTGTTTATTGTTTTTGCGTCCATGGCTAATTTTAAAGAATTGTCCTTTTTCACTGTTATAACAATTGGGGAAATGAAAAATTCGTCGCTGCACTTGTTTAATTTTGTGATATGGCCATTTTGTTGTAGTTTTTTCAATTCTTCTTCTACCTGGTTTTCGAGGTGTAATGGTATGCGTCTGCCCTTTTGATGTATGGGGGTGAAATTTGTTTTGAATTTCGATTTCACTGTATGGTGAATCGAGCGTCCTATTCTTGACGTCAGGTTTTTGTACTTTGTTGCTATCTATTGTTTTAGGGGGCACGTGGATGTTGTTGTTATATTGAGTATGTGCTTACCTTCCGGGCTGCTTGGACTGTGTTGTTGTAGTCTAATTCCCAGTGCTTGGAACAGGTCTCTCCCAATTATTGGTCGGTGGTTGTTTGGAACCACTATGAGATCCGCTCTGCCTGCATTCCAGCCATTACACTGTATATCACTATACAAAGTTCCTTTGTTGATGATGGGGTCATTGGTGTAGCTGCGAAGTTGCGTTAGGTTCGTAGTCTTGCTCCACCAGCTGTTGCTGTCCCTTACTTCAATTTCCCCTGCCATCCGTTCTGTGACCAGGCTGGCTGAGCTTCCTGAGTCTACCATGACCCAGTATTTACTATTCCCGAATTGGATCTCCAGTTTGGATGGGGTCGACTTGTCGTTTCCTGGGGAGAGCATGTTGACTGTATAGTCATCTTCTGATTCTGCATATTGGGATTGTATGTCGTTTTCAAGTGAAATGTTGTTGACATTTTCGGTTGTGTTTTCTAGCTCACTATTTTGGATTTCGTTTACTCTTTGATTATTCGTTGGTCTGTTTAGATTAGACTTACACACCTTAGCGAAATGATTAGTCTTATTGCA
>NW_027452122.1:0-34713 GCF_964194025.1 Convolutriloba macropyga
GGCAGGGTAGCTGTCCATGGTTACTCTCGGGCATAGCAGATGGTGTGTGCACGAAAGAGAAAAAAAACTTCCGCAGACAAATCGGGGTGGGAGGCGCATGCATCTAGCCGGAGGAAACGAGAGTGGTCAACACAGGTATTCTCCTACCGCACTGACGACCGGTGACGGGCTGCAATGCCAGAGGTTGGTGTCATTCCCATGGTAAATAGTCCATCTCCCCTAGGGGGTAATCCACGAGGTGTCCGTGCGGCAATGGCTGGTGTTTGATATCTTTGACCTGAGCGGTGCAGCGGTTCAGGGTTTGATGCCTGGGCCACTTCCTGATGGCCTGAGGCCTGCTGCAGTTGATGCGGTCGGGATGGGGCCTTCCCTGAGAAGCTCAAGGACAGAGCTGTAAGGCGTGGCGGTGGCACTGAGCATTGGAGGGATGGCGCCGCCATTCTGTTCCTGATCCACAGGCCCTAGACGATAGCCATGCATGCTGCGCAGCGGAGATTGTTTTAGAGAAGCTAGGAGGGACCCTCGAGACGTAGCTGTCTCTTGTGGATCCTCGTTGCTAGGGAGACCAGTGGGGTCAAGGGAAAGCTCTGCCTCATCCACCTCTCCAGGGCTATCAAGTGAAGAGCGACCGTTGCCCGGGAGAACCTGACACCAAGGGGAAAACACACACATTCACTGATCCGATTGGGTGCATATTCTTCTGGATAGAACTCTAGCGATGGAAAAACCCAGCACGTTAAGCACAAGTATACATACCACGTTGGATGGAGATTGCAGCTTGTCTGATGAACCTATGTCCACTCGGGCCTGCCAATCAGCACCTTTGAAACGACAATGGCAGTTGGAAACTGTTAATCTGGAGGGCAGGCAATGTAAATGGGCACAGCTCGAGTGACAGTCGGCAGGACCTACCTGGACTGGGCGAAGACTGCGATCCAGGTGAGTTCCGACTACCCAGGAGGCTCCCGACCTAAGCACAAGCCAAGAGTAGGTCAGAGAAACGGCGGTTGAAATGCTACAAACCTGTATGCAGTGCCGTTCTGGAAACCCTGCGGGACCGCACCTGTCCAAGGAAGAAACCTCCTGCAGCTTTCAACGGCGTCAGGATTCGGTTGAAAGTACTTGGGGTTGTGAGTGTTCCAGTGACAGTCTGCTGGGTGGCATGCTGGGGTGATAACCCTCCCACGCCTTGTGCTGTGGACGGAGCTGACTGAGGCAATCCAGGGGTGCTAAGACCGCTCGCCCGGATGGGTCGACTACCCGAACCAGATGCTGGACGAGCGTAGGGGCTAAAGCGAACGGAGCTGGTGCCAGAAGCCACCCGCCCGCCAGCCTTCCGTCCCGCGCTGGCACCTGCCTCCATCACGAAGGACTGTTCCTGAGGTTGGCTGCTGCCTCAGTGAAGGACAGATCCGCGGCGGCACTGGCCTGAGTGGCGCCGCGTGGGACCGCCGGTGGGCAAGATACAGTGACGATGAAAATTTCAGCGTTGTAAATCTAGCCTCAAATTGCGTCTGATCTGCTATTTCGCTCCAAGTGAAGACCGTTCCAGAGGAAGCTAATCGTCTCGGCAGCCGAAATTCAAAAATGTGTGACTGTTGCAGCCTGCAGGCTAGAGGTATCTCCTACTCGTACTCCTGTACGAGTACCCGGCCCACATACCTGGCCATGTGCCACAACAGTGCCGACAGACGACCCGTCTACAAGAACCTGCCGGCTGCCTGGCACTTTCCTGTCCACCACCCCCCCCCCCCCCCCCCGCCCCGCTTGACAGTGCCACTATCTATCCTCTTATTTAATTATGGGTGGTGTTAATTGGAACCAGTGGTTCCAGTCTTAATTTAGCCCAGACCGAAGCAACCCGAACTAAAACCGAAAAGACTTAAAACTGGTTCCAATTAACATTTTCCCTTTAAAATATGATACACCTACAGGTATACATAGGTTCATATGAGTGAATATCTATACAATTTTACAAGTCCATAATCCACATATGGACCCCAACCCACCCCGCCACCAATGTGTTTAACATGAGCGATATGACAATTAGGGTAGGTACCTACTGTGCTGTAGTTGCTAGCCCCGGTGTTCAGCCGGACTGCCCAAGTATCAACGTGTAATGCCGTTTGCCCGAGGCCCGTGTCCGCCGTCCCTCTGACAGACCTACAAAGCTAGCACGCTAACCGCAAGCGGGCAGTAGGTAGGTTTCGAACTTTCGCGTTCTCTGCGGTGAGCAGAGACAACCGAGGTGATCGATGGCATTGCACGATGATTTATCCTGGAATTGGCTGACCGAGGGGTTTGAACCTCCAGAGGGGAAATTCAAGCGAACCTCGAAGCACCGTCCTCGGGTAAGGGTGTTCCGATCTAGAGGGGACTGAAGTTGGTACTTGTCCTTCAATACTTGACAATGCAGTCCCCCTTCCCCCTCCCAGCCCGGACATCCATTCCTGCTCCCTCAGCCCTAACATTCAGACGCAAGGGACACCATGTCCTCCACATTTAACATGGCATGAGTTGCTGACCGACGCATTTCGTCCTGCAGCCAGCAGAAAAAGAGTCCCGGCCGCTGAAAATTACCTCAGCCCCATCTCTGGTGCAAGAACTGACAGCGAGCTGAGAACCCTTCTAACTGCTGATGGCAGAAATGGACAGGTGTGCAAATACAGTTTTTGCCCCCTCCACACACATCACAATCTGTTTGTGGTACCCCCGCAGATATGTGTGCATGCGTGCGCCCGTGTGTCTGTACGTGTGTAGAGGGGTATTAATGATGCATGTGTATCACACAGACTCTCGTCAGCTTCGGCTCGTCATGGTAAGCCACAGAGTTGCTCACATGGCCCTTTGGTTTTTCCTCTCATCCCCGACCGCCTGAAGCTCTCCTGGTGTTCCTGGGCTTGACAGTATGCATGCGGGCACTGTAGGTGCACCCATTGCCACGAAATGTTCCCGCATTTCTGGCGCTTGAGTAAGCAGGTACAGCCGAAACACATTCTGTGATTGTGGACATGCAATAGCTGTGCAGTGTCTCTATCAAAGGCATGAACGTGTACTCGGCTGAAGTAAGTTAGAATTCAATGGATACACTGTGCAGTTTCCCAGGTTTAGGTATATTGTTGCTCAAGTGGACTACATGCAAGAGGAAGCCAAGGTCAAACAAGAAACCCATACCATCCCCTGATGGAGTTTCCCCTTCCGGAAATCTGCCAATCTATTACTCACCAGCATGTGGCCAGTCAAGCAGCTGACGAAGGTCCCAGATAGCTGTTGACTGTGGAATGCATGCTGCAGGGAATACGGTACACTCCCACATACACATTCTTCTCCAAAGGGAAAAAGGTATGTGGTTGTGCAGAAGTTTGCAGACTTCGTCACTTGTTTGTCCCTGAATCCGCGGTATCCAGCATGTGCCACCATCGCACTGTACTTCTCGGTCGGGATAGCCGTGCTACAACTACCCATTCGTGTGCGCCAATGTCTGTTGCAGTCCTGATCAGATAGGCCATATACCAACAACACAGGTGGATGAGTTTTATGGATCAGACGAGAGGAGACTCCGTGATCATCTGTGGCTGCACTCCCCGCTGTACTAGTAGCTTACACAGTCTACAGGATCCGCCCTCTGTGGCGGGCCTTCTTCTTATCTTTAGCGCATACACAGCCATCTATACCGCAAGGCATAGAATGCAAGAAGAAGTTGGACTGGAGCAGCGGGTGGTTCTTGACCACCGCAACAAGATTCAGGATCATGTGGTTCTGCTTCCATATGCTGTCCAGTTGCTTGTTGCTGAAAATGCCATCCACCCGCAGCAATCTAACGGAATCGTCGTCCGGGGCCCCAGCTAGCAGTTCCTCTAGGGTCCTGCCCTTCTTGCTGCCAAGGAGAAAGACAAGGTATCCATGGGAGCTAATGAAGTCAATCTCAGTAGTGACTCGTCGCTCTGTTGACTCTCGAACATCATACTCCCACATAATCATCTTGATAGTTTGCTGGTGTAAAAGGCTGCGCATCCCTTGCAGTGACCTGTAATTAAAGCCCTCTGTCGATATCTTCACCACGGTCAGCAGCCCACCAAGCTGACCGAGGTTGCCAGCTGGTTTCACCTCATCATCCAACGCCACGACCTGCACCAACTTGCTGGTCGTCCCATTCTGACGCTGGTAAGTGTTGGATAGAAAAGTGGCGTGCTGATCGCCCATCCCTGTGAATCGGATAGGAAGTAATGCGCTCTGCCTGCCAACACCAAGGTTAAGGGGACGGATCTTCCCCCGAGAAGTCGAAACTGCCTCCACCAGCTTGTTGTAAGTGCTCTCCACAGGTTCGTAGGCAAACACATAGCAGTCCAGGTTGTCGATGTCAGATGCAAGCTTGATGGCGGCCAGAGAGAAGGTGCCGGTATTTGCACCGACATCAACAATGACCACAGATGCGCGAGGTCTCGGCATGAACTTTCAGGAAGCGGTGAATCATCCAAGCCTCCCCACGGGAGTCGAAGTCGTTCCGGTGCCGCACAAGTATTTTCATGTTCTCCACAGCGGCCCTGAGCGCACAGACCTTGTTGACTTTGGGCTCCTTGCGCCCTTTTGTTTTCAAGAAGGCATCAGACGAAGGCATGTTCACAAAGCTGACAAGTCCACCAAATGCTGAACTCGTCTTTCCAAGTTGGTCCATAGCATACACTGCCAGAATAGTGATCACCACAAGGGCCAGGAACAGAATACGCGGCCTTAGCTCTCTCTGAGTTGATGGATCCGGGGGCCGCATCAGAAGGGCTCCTGGAGGGGGGCTGGTGAGCTGCAGGTGCTGCCTTCCCCTGACCCCCTCAGACTGGAGAGTGCTTGCAGGGCTCGGTGCCCTCTTCACCTCATGTGTCACCATGCCCGTGCAGGAGAAAGAAGCGTATGCTGTGGGGTGTCAGATATCGTGAGGATCAGAGACCCAAGGGGTGTGGAGGTGGAAATTTGAGCAGCCCACGCCTCAGCAGTGGCCTCACGGCCCGGCGCAAATGTAACAGCCTCAGCCACGTTACCAGACACAACACCGACTTCAGCGCCAGTGTAGTTGCATCAGCAATGTGACTCTACTGAGGTCTTCACCTCTCCTTCTCGAAACAACGCTGATGGATCTTCAGTCCGTTGCCGCCAGTTGACCGAACCGGGCATTGAGTCGCTGCGAGCGCCGAACTGGTCGTCAAGCTGACCAGCTTCACAGGGAAAGTGTTTCTTTCCTAACGACGGTGGCAATGCCGCAGACGGTTTGGCGCGAAGGGAGTTCAAAATGATAACTGCATGAGCTTATTCCGCCCGCTGCTTCCCGGGAAAGTATGATATCGGAGGGTCAGTTTCCCGAAGATCAGCTCGATTCGATACAATGCAGTTGCACACGCCTTCATTGAAAGCCAATAGGCGTCGAGTGTGACTGGTGTCTCTAGCACCTCAGCTGCAGTGACCACTGAGCGCCCGCCAAACGACAAGGGGCACCTCTACAATAACACAAGCCAGGGGGCACATGGGTAGGGTAGCTCCAGAGGTAGGTATGAGTACTCGTACGAAGCAAGGGTACCGGTACGTATATATATAGGTAGATAGGTAGAGATCACCTGGAGGGTAGGTATCTAAGGAGATTTGTTACCAATTTGGAACAAGCAGAATTTGGAACAAAACTGTGCGTTTGCATGCATAAGATTCTCAAATGCTAATGAAAATTGGATGTGATTGGATCAACAGAAAGCTACATATTGAGGCTTTCCAAAGAGCCATCCCTCCCTTTGACTTATATTGATTAGATTTGGCCGCCATGGGCCGAACTGAACGCTCTGCACCACAGAAACCGTCACATCACACGCCAAGGTTAGCGATTCGCGAACACGGTGCGCTCCCAAGATAAAGTTAGCCGGCAGAACATGTACGGAATCGTCTAACGATACCATTCAGTCGAAATCCCGAGCGAAGTTCCGGATGTCAGCTCGCCAGCAGCGACCTCGGGACGTGAATTGTGTTGCAATCGGCTGCGACGGGTACGAAATCTTCACGAATTTTACGCGCTTTCCGCGGGTGGGCGGCATGATGTGATCAACGCCGCGTTTGATCGTGTCGCGGAACACGGACTGGCCCATATGGCCTTCGTCGAATCTGTCTAAGTTATATACCTGCTTCGCGAACGATTCCCGCTTGCGCTACCCCTCGTGTGTGCGGTCAGAGTGGTGGTGTGCGATGTGTTGGAATCAGCTGCATCGCGGTACATAGCCAGTACTGAGGCGAACGAGTGCGGCTGTTCCAAATTCCGGAAATCGGCCGATTTTGAACGTGCCGACCCTTGCACATTCTGCTAGAAAATTGTGCCAGTAAACTTCAAAATGCCCTAGGACATGCATATATTTTTGGAAAGCCTTGGTCTGTAGCTTTCATCCTATCAAAACAGGTGTCAGTTTAGTGCTGTCCCTGCAAAGTTATGCTGAGCAAGGTGCTAAACTGTTCCAACTGTGGTCAATTCTCCTTACTACCTACCCGGCCTGTATAATACATGACCGAGCGTACGAGTACTTTGGTGTACCTGCAGCTAGTTGATGTTCTGTACCTACTACCTCTAGAGCTACACTGTACTAGCCGGCACGGTCTCATTCAGGCTTTGCCCCCCAGGCCCCGGCTAACTATCCCGCCCACCTCTCTGACTCTAGAGGGGTGTAGAGCTACTACTGTACAGGCCGAGGGGTCTAACCGACGGCCGGCCGGCTGCCAGCAGGACCGACCTCTCTAGCGGCTGCCGGGATATATCGCGATATCGCTATCCGTACACCAGCAGGTAGGTAGGGTAGGTAGGTACCCTACGGATGGCCATCCAGGCCATAAAGACAAGTTGGGTAGGTAGGATAGGGTAGGGTAGGGCAGGGTGTAAAAAAAGGGTAGGGTAGGGTAGGGTAGGGTAGGGTACCTACGGCCGTGCGCGTGGGGGTTCCGTGAAGAATATACACTCATACTACAAAAGTTTTGTCACCTGGTCTTGGGGTACTTGTGGTATGGAGCACCAAGTAGCCAAATCTCAACAGATTATGGCCATGTAAAGCTTTAAGTGTTCGTTGTGAATGGACGAGACTGTGCATTGCCCCATATTGCAAATATAGTGCATTCCATGCTATTGATGTATTAAAGAATAAGATAACCAAGTGCCATTATGACTTGTGGCTTTTGCAAGGGTACAAATTAGAGACCAAGGATTATGGGAAACAGGCACGCTTGAAAGCTCACGGCTAGCTAGGAGTTGCACATTCCATATGGTGAGCTGGCCCATGGCTATCAATGGGTGGTTGGCGCGTTTGCTATGACAATATTCTAGTTCGACCACAATGGGCTGCAACGATTTTTTGCAATAAACAAGCAACACCAGTGAAATCGCTTTGTCATGGAACTTCTGCCCATTCATGTAAGGCATGCGCGTGAGATTCTGAGCACGCCTACCTTTGATGATACGAAGGCGTATAGGTCAGCCATGTTGGGTACCAGGCCCCAACCTGGTGGATAGCAAGCTTTCTGGCCCGCAATGGGTCCAAATCAGGGAGCGGGAAGCATTACAAACTAGGAAAATCATCTAAACTTCTAGCAAAGCTCATAGATCGCCCTATTACCATAGCGTCAAGTTGTATGGAAGGAGGCTCACACATGGTATTGATCTCGCTTCAAATGGTACTCCCTAGCCATTGAAACACAAGCCAAAACGAGCGAGTTTCACCAAACCCTAGTAAACCCTAAACTGTCCATGTCTCTAAACATAGCCTAAACAGGCTCTAATGCCCACCCTACTCTGGCCAGAGACGACCCTCATGTACATGGGGCTATGACCTAGCTCTATACCCTATAAACCTAGCTAGAACCTAGGGCTTCTCTCGAGGGCCCCAAAATTACAACGCCAAGCTCAAGATTTTGCAGTGATGTTTCTAGGGTTGCATGCCAGAAAACGGAGAATTCAAAAGAATGCAAGGCGAAAAAATAAAGAACCCCACTTAGCCCTGGCTGAACCCTAGGCAACAATTCGGGGCCCCCTCTTAAGGTGGAAATGTTCCGATCCTGGGATTCGAACCTGGGTAGCTAAGTGGGATCCCCCTCACCCATCCCCTTATCCACCTGTCGTACAACTGACAATGTAAATTCCGATGTCACAAAATAATGGTATATATACTGTTGCAGCGCGATTCGATACGGATTGTACGCCTACCCACGTGTTCGTCGCCAGAAAATCCGCAACCGCAACGAATTATACACGAAATCGTATTGACAAAACTTTTGTAGTAGGAGTGTACTTATTGGATCAGCCAGGCCCGGTTCTTATCGGTGCACGCAAGCAGTGAAAGCATTTCGAAAAAGATCACAGACCTGGAAAATTCAGTTCTACCGTCTGGCGGGGTTGCCACGACCCACGCGGTGGATCCCTAATTATAGGAATCACTTTCCTTTTCCTCCTCTGATTTCGCCACTAATTTGCATATTTTCCGGCCTTTCTCGGGCGTTTTCTATTCTTTCCATGGTTCTCGGGAAATTAATGTCCGGGGTCCCCAGAACATGCACGACAATGTTGGAATGCGGTTAGAATCTGTGGAATGTTCTTCATTACAATTTTCAACTTTCATCTCGTACAAATCTATATGTAGCGCTACTTCTACGAGTATTTAGGCACTCCCCCAATATATATGCATGCAATAGTGGACGAGGGTGGGGGGGGAGTGGCTGATCAGGTTTCCGGCCGAACTGGGCGAGGATGTCTTCGCAGCGCGGACCGCGGACAGCTGCGGGCGGAGTGCGGAGTGCGGAGGGCGGCGGGCGGATGTCTGCGGAGCGCGGCGGGAGTGCGGAGTGCGGAGTGCGGCCGGCCGGTGTCTGCGGAGCCGGCCGGCCGTGTCTGCGGAGCCGGCCGATGTCTGCGGAGTGCGGAGTGCGGATCGTGCGGAGTGCGGACTGCAGACTGCCATGCCGGCCGATATCCGCGGAGCACGGACGACTGCGGAGTACTGCGGACTCATGCGGAGTACGGAGTTTTGTTATTTAATTAGGCAGGCAGTTCTAGTTAGGCAGGCAACCGTTTACCGTGGGAGTGGCTCAGGTTTCCGAGCCGGCCGACGACACGGAGCGCCGCTGCGGAGACGGATTGCGGAATGTGGAACGCAGCAAGGGTTAAGGATAATTATAAAACTTTTACTTACAGGAGTTGCAACTCCTGGCGGCCTCGTTTCCGCCCACGCGTCTTCTAGAACGTTCCCTAGCTACCCTGATCCTACAATATTACACCTACCTGAATACGGACAACCCCTTCCATAAAATACCTACTCTGTTCGGCCCGATTCTATCTTTTCTACATTTTCCACGCTTTCCGTTGGTTCCCGTATGAACTTACACAGTGTTAACGACACTGTTCCGGGGTCCGGTATTTTAGCAAGAAAACTACAACCTCAGCCTTGTACATACCTACCTACCCTACCGGCGGCTACCTAGCGATATCCAGTCTCAACTCCTACTCGTACGAGTTACTACCCTACCAACTAACTGGACTATATTCCTCTCTAGAGAGAGAGCTACTGCAGCTGTCGTCCGGCGTCGCCCACGTCAGCCCACATCCTGACCGGTGGCCAGGAACCCTCCGGCCTACGGCCGAGGGTCGGGCCAAACCCGGGCTGTGCAGAAACCTGCGCACCAGCACAGATAGGGCTGACTCTGTGGATCTGCGGGCAAGAGTTCAGTATCAACCGCACCACATGATATCCTGTTCCTTGCAGCCGTATCTGTTTCAACTCCCAGAATGTGGTCAATAGTAACGCGCTCTTTGTGTCGTGCAACCGCAAAGAGCAGCTTATGGCACTCCTTTCCTGGGACCTTCCCTGCCAAGAGTCTCGCTCAAGCAGCTGAGCATAGATTCCACAAAGTAACTAGTGCCGCAGAACTACAGTTGTCTCGGGTTCGGTTGTGCTACACAAGCTTTGGGCAGCATACAGCAGTCCATAAGCTTTCAGCAAAGACAGATTGTGTTCCTGTGGTTTCTGGGTTACCATTGTTTCACAATCATATAGGCAACAGACTGTTCGCCAGCCAAGCTGGAAACAATGTTAAGGGAGCAAGGATGCGCAATTCGGCCGATGCATTCTCGCAAGCTCGCACCAAGTCTGGTGAGCAGGCACTCTACTTGGTGCGTGCGAGACTAGCACCGCAGTGCAATGCATGAGTATCCGGGCTACTGTCAGTATCTGAGATTGGATGTACATTTTCCAACATTGGAATGCTGATGCAGGTAGCAGTAGTGGTCGGAATGATTGGAATCACATATGCCTCGGTGCCATTGTATCGCATGTTCTGCCAGGTACAGAAATTGCCTATCACCTGCTTGCAGCTGTCGTCGTATGCATCTCTGTGTTTTCAGCCACTGATTGTGTTTCAGGCTACGGGGTTTGGCGGAACTGTGCAACGTGTGAAGACAGTTGAGGAGAAGATACGAGACACAACACCAGAGAAAGAAAGGTGACACTCCACATAATATGGCGCAGTGCTTCGCAAGCCTTGAACTGTAGCGACGTTCAAGTATGTATGTGAAGCTGTGCGATTTCTGTTCAGTTTTCCCATGAGGTGTTAATCCTGTTTTGCACCCCCCACTCAATCTGTTACACCAGGGCACTAGCGTCCCGTAATCTAACTGTTGAGTTCAACGCGGATGTGGAAGATGGCATGCCCTGGAGATTCCGGCCGACACAACGGTCTGTACAGATCAAGCCTGGTGAGAGCGCCTTGGCATTCTACACTGCCGAAAACACCAGGTGAGTACTGCGCACCAATACCCCTGTGGCCTGATTGTGGGTACCGTTGAGTGTCACACTGGCATTCTGACATTGCAATGCCACTGAATTGCAGCAAGCGGCCCATCACTGGAGTTTCGACTTACAATGTCACCCCTCAGGCGGCAGGGGTGTATTTCAACAAAATCCAGTGCTTCTGCTTTGAGGTAACCCAAATCAGAAGATATTACAACCTCTTGAATCAATCATTGCCATCATGTACACCTACAGCACTACACTTTCGTACGCTGTCGTATCGTCAGCGCTTCCAGAACCTTCCCCTTCTACAGTTGATATGCAGGTCGGATACACATAATGTTGAACCAAGTTTACATCCCTGGCGGTCTCTTCTCAGAGATCCCTTCCCTGAAGTACTCATTCATGTCTCAACATATCTTGCAGCACACCTAGCGATACTGAACTTGAGGTCACTGAATGTTGTGCTCAGGAACAGAAACTCAGGGCCGGTGAGAAGATCGACATGCCTGTTTTTTTCTACATTGACCCGGAGTTTGCCACCGACCCGCGCCTGAAAGGGGTTGACAACCTGACGCTTTCATACACCTTCTTCATGGTTGAAGAAGGGAAAGAGTATCCCCAGCTACCACAACCAGGGCAACCGGCGCTAGCTATGGAGTCCCAGCAAAAGCTGCAGGGTTAGGGGACAGTGAACAGCAGGATTCTTCGTGGCCCTTTTCCCTGTCCCATGGGCGCGCTGTCCTTGATTTGTGGTTGTTTGCTGCCTACTGCGTCCAAGTTGTTTACTAGTGAGCCGTGGCCTCGCGCAGTTTCCATGTGTTGGTACTAATGCGTACAACCATGCTGGTTTCGAATGGTACTGGCTGTTGTTTGTAAAATTGGAAGCGCCAACCAGGCACTGCTGAAAATGTAGAGACACGTGGCTATGTGAGGATCTCTGTGCCCGTTTCTTTTCTCTGCAATTTTGCTGAGAGACGGATTCGCCTCATCACCTCTGCATGCTGATGTCCTGTATGAACTGGCGAAGATGACATTGCAATGGGGACTTGCAGGCCATGCCATCAGCTCCGCACGCCATACGGAATGTGGCGTGTTGTTTGTCGCCCCCGACTTTTTGGCATGACCTCTCCCTTTCCCAATATCACCAGCTCCATAGATTCAACAATCAGTATGGTGAATTAATGTCATGCCTTGATCCTGCAGGTCCATACATCCACACCCAACATATCCAAGGTAGGTACATAGGTCCTAGTGACATCCCCACATGCCATTTTGAATCAACATTCCCGAAACCTTGATGTCCCTGGGTTCTGATACGTTTGCTAGCCATTCCTCACAGGAATAATTCTGCCCAGCAGCAAGGGCCCCACTCTCTGAAGGAACACGCAGGCTTGATCGAATCAGCACTTGAGGGCAGATGCCTTGGGATGTGTTGTTGACCCACTACAAGCAGGAGGCAGCGACAAATGACACGGTGATCGAGAGTGAGACTATCCCAGACTTGAATGACTCCAGCCTCTAGCAGATACAGTGCTACAGCAGCTACAGTGCAAGCTACCCTACTACCCTACCTCTGAAAGCATACAGTTACAAAATGTAAACGTACAATATGATGAAGACGACGTTTGGTTTCTACGTCCGTGAGACAACCTACCCTGATTCGTTTAGATGTCGTCCTCCGTCGAAACATAGTGAAGATGCTGTCGATCTCCCGTACTATTCTAACCGGCTTGCATGCACATGGTCCGTGATCCGTCGATGTTCAGCACGCAAATAGAAAGGGTACCTAGCTAGTAGCTAGGTATACACTCTAGGCCCTAGTAGAGGAGGATTCACGCAGGATGTCAACATGGCGCGCCGACATGCAGACAGCAGAGCTAGTTGAGCTAGTACAGTTATGGCCGGGGTACGTTGTACGTGGGGTACCTACCGCAGTTCCGAATCGAAGCAGTTCACTATTCAGATCTCCGTACATGGCACAGAAATATTTCTCTAGGCCTGGTAAAATCTGGTCTTCTTCACCCGCCCCGGGTATAAAATCTGGTAAAACTAAGATCGAGACTCGAGTACATACCCAGTGATAATACTTAAAGGTCTACCAGTACTTTAGGCCCATAGTAAGGCTACAAGCTATTGGATTTAAATTAAACTGCCATCCCAATATTCCAGTGTGTTCCCGACTCCCGTGTGGCCGTGGGCCGTGGCCCGTGTCCGAGTTCCGGCCCATTTGCCATGATCGAGAGTAAAAGCAAATTCCTCCGTACACACGAACATTGTACGCCGAATGCAGTTCAACCAAACATTTCAAGCACTGGTTTTTTTTTTTCACCCCCGGGGAGGAAGGTCAGCACTGGTATTTATTAATACAATTTTCTGTTGATGACCGGAAGGGTGGGCACTGGGCCCGGGGCTTTTCGAATTTCGACCCACCTTCTCCCGTGGGGGTCAGAAAAAAGGTCTATTGATGGAGTTAAACAGCGATCAGTACGTAGGTGTGATGGGATGGTTACAGGTACGTAGGTAGAGATAGTAGGTAACTACCTTGCCTTGTACCTGTACCTTATTAAAATAAAATTACAATTAAAATTATTAAATATGTGATGTACAGTTTGTACTTGTACACTGACCTGACGATAATAATATAGCGACGTGCTAGCTATACGACTCCAGCAATCAGCATCCGACAATCTCCCGTGCCGTTTGTCAGTTGGTTTGCTGCTGCCGCTCCTGTGCAGGAAAAACTTCGCGTACCAAGTAGCATGTCGCTCTCGATCGATGGGAACAGCCAGCCTGGGTGTCTCAAGCCGCCGAGTCATACCGCCTGCCTTCCTGGCTTCACATCCGGAAGTAGATCTCTAGTTTGCAGGAGTTTGCTGAGCATTAGCAGCTGCAGCCGTACATCGCTGGGCATCTCGTAAACCGTATCTGCAGCTATACTCGGACACATTTGCTTTCCCGGCGCGAGTGAGCTGCGCGGACGCCCGGCTGGAGTATCGCAAGAAGAGCGTGTCGGGACAGCGTCCATGGAGAAACAATGCTAACAGCAGTCTATTGGAGTGAATCTTCATACACGGGGACATTGTAGACAAAATCTTGAGTATTCAGTCGGATCTGACCCTTGCGCATCAGAGGCGAGCTCCCGTGGTCGAGCTGCTCGCCGGACATTCAGCCATGGGTCAACTTCGGCTCTTGTGCTGCTGGGTTGTTTTCGTGGCGCTGTGCTTGTCGCCGGCGCAGTCCATCGATTTTGGACACTCAGAGAATTATGCGCGAATACTGGATCTCATGGATAAGGAAGGATATCTAGACTCCCGGATGTCAGGTCAACAGGTCGACTCCGACTCCGACGCCTCGTTCTACGGTCACGAACATATGCAACGTGACTACGTTATTTCCAAGACGTTCAAGGCAGGACCTTCCCCATCGGCGCGGAATTCTTTTTACGGCAGCCGGGCTGTCGAGCCTGGTAATCTCTCCGAGCCTTCCAAACAGGGATCGTTTGGTCCAGAGCTCGAAAAGCAGAGAGTGATCTCTGGGGAACTAGGGACAGTGACCCCAAGTTCCCCAGCCCTGTCGGCGACTCGTTTGAACACGGAAAGCAGATTGGCTGAGCTTGCTGCTTACCTCTTGTCTCGGGGAGCGCGGTTCGAGTACACAGCTGACACGGTGTACGGACAGGCTGTTGCGGCGCCCGGGAGCTTTTACGGGCACCAAGCTGGGCAGTTCTACGGGCACACAGTCGACTTTGCTCTGGATGCGGTGAAACGTCACTCTGTCCTTTCCGGCATGCGTTTGTCTGACATTCTGGAATATGTCAAAACTCGTGCTCCAGCCGAGCTTGGAGATTTCACGGAGGAGGAGCTTCTCGAGGCACTTGCTCGCGCTGATAGTATCGTTCGCTCCGGCCTCAAAGGCGCAGCTCGGAGAGGGACTTTCGATGACCCGGGCAGCAGTGGCGGGGCCGGTGACAGCAGCAGCGGCGGTGGAAGCAGCAGCAGTGAGAGCTCATTCTACGGTTTCTATGGGCAGGATTGGAGCTTCTATGGGAAGAGCGAGCTCGCAGACTGGATCCGGGACCATTCGGAGTCTAGCTTCCTAGATAGGTTGCCTCTGCTAAGTGAGATTGAAGACCCGCGAGTCCGGAGAATCGTGAAGAAGCTCTATGACAGGTTCAGCAGCAGCAGCAGCAGCAGCAGCAGTGAAGGAGACGGTCCGGACAAGGAAAGCAGTGGCGGAGGTGGTGATGGGAGCAGTGGCAACGATGATAATATCGGAAGCAGCGATCACAATGGTGACGGATATGGACAGGCGGAGGCTAGTGTTCAGCGGGCCGCTGCGCTCGTCGGCAAGAATGTTCCCAGCCACGACTTCTATGGAGTCTACGGATTACACCAGGCTTCTGACGTTACACGCCACCACAAGAAACAGCAGCAATCGGATCTCCTCTCCGTATCCTTCACGCTGAGCGTCACGGACTACTACCCAACACAGGCGGAGTCCGATGAGCTCCTGTTCCGCATTCAAAGGTCGATTCAGGAAGCTGCTGCGAGACTTGGAGTTGCCCGATACCTGGAGTTCGCGCAGATTAGCCCACCTCGACAGGTCGGACCTGACACAGTAGCTCTCGATGTGGAGGTGGTTTTCAATCACAACGCGAATGGGGTGTACCAGCTCGCACAGATGCTGCGTGAGAACGTCATCTACGTTTTCCCACTGACGGAGTACGCCGGCGCCAATGTGTCCGAGGTCAAGGTCTCGGCTTACGACCCCGATATGCCGCCTGCAGATCTGCCATATGGTGCAAGCGCCAATGTCACTGGATATGCAGGCCAGATGGCATTCAACTCAACAGATATTGCTGACTCCCGCGTAAGAGAGCAGACCTCAGCTTCTGCAGGTGGATGTGCCCTGGATCGATTCAGTTTGAATGGCAGCCCTAACTGCTGTTTTTCTCCGTTTCAGCTAGATGCCAGATACGAGTGCTGCAAGGATCCTGCTGGTGTTGATGAGTGTGGAGTTTGCGGAGGAACAGGGCAAACGTGTTCACTCCAGTTTTCCACTCGTATTTCAGTTCCTGCTGACAGTGATTTCAGTGATGTCACCAGCAAAGCCTACAACACCCTGCTGCAAAAGTATCAGCAAGGCATTGCTCTGCTGTTTTCTGAATTTGACTTCATTGCTTCCGATGTGGAGATTTCCGCTAACACAGTCAGCATTCAAGGCGGTGTCCTACGGCGCTTGCTGTCAACACCTGACAACTATGACCAATCTTCCCCGGCCATGCAGCAACTGCAGTCTATGGAGACTCAGACAGTTGACATCACTGCCAGCGTTGAGCCCCGAACTGGTCTGGGTATCCCCCGGCTAGCCCTGGCGAAGAAGCTGTTCCAGAGAGCCGCAGATCAAAAAGCTCAGTACGAGGAGCTACAGTTTTTGGCTGTTCTGGAAGTCAAGCGCGTTGGGGTGTGCTTCAACGGCTTCTGTGAGGTTGGCGAAATGTCAGATCCTCTAAACCCGTCTTCGGCATCGGGCACTTGTCCACAGGATTGTCCAGTTACAAAGCTGTGCCCCATGCCTGTTCGTCCAGTGGCAGGCGAGGCCATGAAGCCTTGTGCTGGACGCGGATTGTGCAACAATGACGCTGGGACATGTGCGTGTGACAGCGGCTACGGCGGTGAGGCATGCAGCAAGTGTGCTGAGAACTACTTCCTGTCTGGCAGTGTGTGCAGCCCAGCCTGCCCATTATCAAAAGACCTGGGGAGCATCCTTGTGGGAGATCCCGATGCTGTCTGCGGAAATAGAGGTATTTGCGATTCATCCGCGCGTGCCTGCAACTGTGAGCAAGGATATTCAGGTCCAGACTGTGGAACCTGTGCTGCTGGCTACTCTCCCCGCGACGGTGTTTGCTTGTGGGACACTACGCTGGCTTCGATCAAAGACACTTCAACAGGTAGCGGCGGATCTGAGTCAAGCCAAGGGCAGAGCCTGGCCATATTAGTGGCAGCTTCTTTAACAGGTGGCCTGGCATTGCTGACTATTGCTATCTTCATTTACCTGAAGTGCCAACGAAGGGAGAAGTGCCCTCCGCCAATGCATGAAGTCAGCAGCGCCCGCTCTTCTGCGAGCTTGTCTCGTCAGATAGAGCACTTGGAGAAAGTATCCCTGTACCCCGACGGAGCAACCTCATCACATGATCCAGATCTCCCCACTCGACAACAGCCAACCAATTTCCGTGCAGACATTCCGCCAAGTCTCTTAGCTTCAGGCTCTACATCTGTGTAGCTTCATCAATATTGACATAATTTTAGAATGGTGTACTAGGTACCGTATGCTCCCATAACAATACCAATCCCCAGCACTTTGGTGCGCGCTGTGGTCGTAGGTGTGGAGCCATGGGGCTAGTGAGACACAGAGTTATAGATGCCACTTATAATTTCATCGCTTACTTTTACACAAATGTTATGAGTATGTTAACTACAGCTGCTTCCTGCTGGCCAACTGACCATCCATCATGTTCTGGCAGCTCCAATGTGAATGATCCCGTTGAATTCTTTCATGCTCATTTTGGGACAGAATGAAAGAGACTGAGGCCAGGAAATGTTCGTGACGTTGTGGGCGAATTTCCACGACGTCTTGCATGATAAATCTTAATCATTGCCAATTCCAAAGCGCCAAGGCTTACTCGGCGGCAGCATGATTGCAACTGCACAATTAGTTTCTGCATAGCTCATGAACACTCGTGCTTCGGAAGTATGTGTGCCGCTTAAGACGTCAGTAGAACATGACAACCCTCCTCTGCTGAGACATCTGCGCTCTCTGAAGTGAACCTATTTCGCTGCCATTATTTGTACATGTATATATCATCGTTTGTGGAATCAGAACGAGCAGAACATAAACAGCATTCATACAGGAGCCGTAGCACATCAGACACTTCTAATATTTGCCAATGAACTACCAGGGGCAGTGCAGGTGGCGCTGCAAGAAGGCTTGAAGTAAATGGAAAGGCCTCAGGCTATCAGCTACCTTAAGGGGGGGACTGAGTCATGCTGAGTGCAAGCTAGCTGCCGGGGCACGACTGCACAGGGTGGGAAATTGGTTTGAAAATGCCAGGCCACGGCGGATGGGAAGCGGGGGGCAGGGGTCGTCCTCTGCTTGAGCATCCTGATGGAGGTGAAGGGAGTTAGGCCTTCAGCAGAAGAATGAGAATTTAGTGTAAAGTTCAGGTGTTTGACTGTGTGTGTCTGTGGTTCCCAACTGACCAGCGCTTACTGGTCCAGGAGGTAAGACTCGGCAGTGAAACATCAAGATTTGCAGAGCGCGGATCTATAAGAAACTACGCTAGCCTTCTTTTGTTGCAAATCCACATGTGCAGTGTGACACATAGGTTTCAATAGCCGCATGCCCTTTCACTCAGAAGGTTGGCACGATGCTGGCTGAAAGATAGCTACACCCTGTATCACATCGTCTGTAAGTCCGCAGCTATGTATTGGGGCATAAATTTATACATTTCCGTCATGAGGTAATGATCGGATCATGAACACATAAGCGCAAGTGTTGCAGAGACTCGTTGAATTTGCTTAGGTGTACGAAATATCTCTACGTAGTACTTTCCGCCGCTGGGGAGTCTCACTGTCCTACCAGAACAAGAGTACAGGAGACAGCAGTTGGTGCATTTGCTTAGCTTTGCCAGCCTGCCTCCCGCTGTGCCATGGCCTTCTTCTGCTGGCTTCTATGGTGCACTGAGCAGTTGCGTTTGTACTCTTCATTCTGTTTGTGAGCAGCAGCCAACTGCTTTCTCTCTGTATCAGCAGAGGGTTTGATCCGTTGCAACCTGCACGACACAAATCATAAATGTGGCTTTAGGTCCTCCAATGGGATGCCCTAGGTCGAAGGAAATTACGGATACGCGGGCCACTCCGTGCTAAATGGTTCAACATACATGTACCATGCCATGGCAGCACTCCAGGCCCAGCTTTCACCTGTTGTACATCTTGAGGTTTTCCTCTGCAATTTTATCATATGCTTTCCTGCGGTTTATGGCTGCTGAAGAGACTGAGGCCACCTGTGATAGCAACACGGGGTTTTACATTGTAGTGTAATCGAAGTTCGTTACTGCGCCCATCAATTGGGCGAGAGATACGTCAGAAAACCGTTAGGTACGGCTCCTCAGATCAACAAAGCCCAAGGTGAGCATTGATCACCCTGTCAATTTGCATCCCTGTACGCAGTTCATTCACATGGACCTGCATAGTAGTAGTTGTAGTAGTAGCAGTAACATGCCTGGCAACCGCCAGAGGTACACTAAGGGCCATGGACCTGCATACCTTCAGGTGCTCAGACATAACAGGGTCTTGGGCCTTTGCCTGAGTACCGCGGGCGCTTATTTTCGCAATCTTGTCGACAAGAATGGAGTTTTCATACCCGATTTCCCTAAGTTTGTTTGAGTTGTGGGTGAAATCGGCTCTGGGATTCTGCTTCGCACGTGGCACAACTGGTGCTGAAGAGAATGTGAGTTTTCCACCTTTCTGGGACCTGAAAAGGAACCGTTTGGATGAGCCAGGTACGATGCCAGGTTTTAATGATACTTGGATACTGCGAGGCGACACCAGTTGGTAGCAGCTCAGGGCTCAAACGGTGTGTGGCATCGTACCTGACACTGGTCTGGCTGGCACCAACTCCTAGCTGAGCTCCGTTGCTTGGGTCCTCCTCCATCCTGAAATGTCAGTTGGGCATTAAGAGGGGCACATAGACCTGGAACTTGCCTCGCAGCCCGGGCTGTTGGGAAGCTTGTTCTTTGGCGGGGTTGGGGACAAGCTCGTGAAAAATTGCAACGAAAGTACGTACGGGTTTATACCCCTTGTACCTGCCGCTGGCATGGGCCAGGGTTTATCACTGCTACTACATACGGGTTTGTCACACGTGTGAGTTTCTTTCACCGCCGACCGCGATGCGGACACAGGCTGAATAGAGTGCATATCTCAGGACTAGAAATGAGGAAGCCATACTTAGCGCACCTGGTCGGGTTGTACTGCGAAGTGCGCAAGCCGAAAAGATCGAAGGGCGGTGCCGTTGATATGCCTGGCTGACAGCTTCGGGGGACCCGTGCCCTATGCGCGACGCCTTGAAAGCGAGTCGCAAATCACAGGGACTTTTCCGAATCAGTGATGGGACGTACAGTGATCTCTGAATTTGCGACCTTGTCAAATCGAGAATTTCGCTGGAGACAAAGCTAACGATCGCCCATAACCCTTGTCCGCTCACACATGTCCACCAACTGCTCGGGGCATGTGTCACAAGGAACCGTAACAACGCGGCAACCGCATATTTTGGCTTCGATCAGCCTGGACGCGGCCCATGCAAGCAGGCCATGGAACCAATTATTCCGGTCTATCGCTATGTACCCTACGAATAGTAGGTCTAGAGGGCACCCTACTTCTTGTCCTCCTGCGTAGGTACGACCCTACGTGGTCAGGAATGTAGCTACTCGTACTATACTCGGAATATCGCTCGTTTCGATATCTGATCGGTAGGGTACCTACCTACCTACCTACTCATACTCAGTGCCCCCCCCGATTTGATCTAGCTGTGCGGCTGCATTCTGGCTTGTAACGAACCTATCACCTACTGGCTACTCATACTCAGTCGGTACTCGTACAACCCCAGGCCTACCCTGGCGCCGCATGTGGATCTTAATTGAAAAACCTTATTATTAAAGTACTGAGCTTTATAATCCAAACAGATATTATTAATAGCAGATACACAACATAGGATTTTCATGCTCTTTGTGGGAATATCATTAAACTGCTATTTTCTACATTTTGTAGTCAGGATATGGGATTTTCAACACGTATCAATATTAGTGTATCAGGGTTTTCCCCTATTATCTATCTATTACGAGTAGGATTTATAGTGTATAATGCGCGAAATGCCCATGTACACGTGTACTCGTACTCGTACCCACGGCCGGCTCACATGAAGTCGCTCGGCCATCAGTCCACTAACTAATCGCAAGTGGCTTGCATGAGCCGCGCCATTGTACAACTCGACTTTGTATACTAGTTCGCTGCCAAGCATAACACGCAGCACTGCTGCGCGACATGCATGCAATTTCCTGCGGAGGGGATAGCATGTAGTGCCAATCCCGGAAAGCTTACAGATCACTCACTCACGGCAGCCGGGCACACCGGGTTTCTGCACCGGTCTCTCAGCCACATGGCAGTGCGGAATGTGGTGAACTGTCACGTACCGGTGCATTTTCTATCTTAGGAGGGGGCAGCAGACTGTGACTCTCATAGTAGCTGAAAAGAGATTTTCATCGTTTAGGGGGATATCCCGGGGCTTCAGAAGGTTACAGCCGTTGTAAGTGCAGTCATCCGACATGGCATCATCACACAATCTGCTGAAAGTGAAGGCCATCCCAACGGATAAGTTGGTTGCCAGCGGTTGGGGAACGCCAAAGGCAGGCAACCGAACACAGGGTCAGACTGCTGCTCCCTCTACTGCGCGAAGCAATGCTTCAAACTTGGACAAGACCCCTAAGAAGGGTCTGGAGGACAGCATCAACTTGGAGGTGGCCCCCCACTCCCCGTGCATTAATTTGCATAAGATACTGGCACATCCAGTTCAGCGGTGTCTGGGGTCAATTGATTGTCCGTTTACTGAATTGCAGGTCATGCTGAAGCTGCGGGAGACCTTCATGAAGGCAGATGCAGATGGCGGTGGAGACTTAGATATTGAAGAGTTCGTGGCGGCTTTTGATGGTACGTAGCATCACAGACATTTCTCTGCAGTCAGTGCATTGCGGCAATGCAACACAAGCACAGGCACCATCCGCTGTGCAGGCTTGTGTCAACTTCTGACACTGTGCGTTCCCACAGGTGTCCTGCCCGCTGGCAGTAAGGATGAGCTGCGCAAGCTCTTCCTACGGATCGACGCCAATAGTGATGGCACTGTGGACTGGGATGAGTTCGCATCTTTCATCCTGCTTGAAAATCAAGGAGCGGCGAATCTGCGTGAGAGTGAGACAGTTCTGCAGTTCCATCCATCTCAAATGCCAGACAAGGTCGGGATCCCATCTCCCTCCCTCCCTCTCTCCCTCCCTCTCTCTCTCTCTCTCACACACACACACACACACACACACACACATCTGCGAACATATGATCTGTCGATTCGCCCCTCTTGATATATTACCGGACACTGCAGGTGCCTGTGGAGCTTGCTCACAGGAGTCCCATGATGCAAATTGCACAACTTCCAGCAGGGAGTGGAGGTATGTGGATGACAAAAGAGTTCGTGCAGAGTGACACGTTGCGGCGTTACTCTTTGCCATGCGCGACATTCATGAGTAGATAAATTTGCTCGGCCGATACTAATTGTAGTGTGCACTATGTGGCTGGTAGTTGGAGAGCGATATGCAACAGCTGGACGGGACGGGACTGTGAGACTCTGGAGTGTGAAAGACATGTCACACCATAAAACAATCATCAATGGAACAGCATGGGTCACCAGTCTGGTATTTACTCCGAAATCAAGCAAGCTAGCAGTCGGATCTTTTTCAAGAACAGTCAAGCTCTATGACCTCGTGAACGGTGACGTAAGAGCATGGCAAGCAGCTGTATTGTTCTGTTCACCGCGCTTGCTGCCCGTGAGCTTTCACTACCCCCGGATCCAGCATGAAGGCTATGGCTTCGTTGGCAAGCATGATCGTTTGTAGTTTAACTGACACATGTGACGGCCTGGCATGCTCATTGAACAGATGTGTGGATGCGCAACCGAGCTAGACCATGCAGTATACACCATGGACTGTGCCACCTCTGACAAAGCAGCTCATGAGTTATTTGTTTTCGGGGACATCGGGGGCTGTGTGACGATGCTCAGCCTCTTGGAGCAGAACGATCCAGGAAGCATGTACATTGTATGTGATCCTACCTTTTGTCTCTCACGAGCAGACTTTAAGCTCTACACTTCATGATATTCCTTCGATCTGATCCCTGATGGCAGCATCGGCCCTTTATTGACACGATTCTGTTCCCATGGCAGGACTCTGATGTAAAGCGCGAGGATAGCTTTAGGTTCAGGCGGCATTGGAAGCAAGAACTGCATACTGACTGGGTAAGCAATAGCTTCTGTATCTCCTGCAGCCATGTTTACTTCTTGCCGTTCACTAGTTGATATGACACCCCTTTGCTACAATGCCAGGTGAGCAACGCCAAGTACATCCCAGATCTTGCCGGCGTTGTGACCAGCAGTCTGGACAAGACCTTGGCCATTGTGGATGTCGAGAGGCGTGTTGAGACGAAACGCATGATTGGACATACCAAGGTAGAGCTGCCGTGTTGTTCTGTATGACTGGCCATTTACAGGAACTCACTGCCTGCTCCCCTGTTCAAAGGTTCGTGAGCTTGGGCATGTCTGTTCCTGGAACAACTCTGATGGTGCTCCTACCACTGCAGGGGGTGCATGGATTTGAATGGTCAGCCCTGTACAAATTCGTGGCAAGCGCTGGAATGGACCGAAAGGTAATTACTGCCCCTACGCCCCCACAAGTAACAACAGGTTCCACCAAATGCTGCACAGTTCTGTGCACCCTTTGCCAAACTATCGCACCGAGGAGGGCGGTATTTCGTTGGTGGGCATTTGGATGCAACCTTAATCGGATACATAATCGCATCGGCAGGTGATGCTGTGGAATCCTTTCAGCTGTAAGCACATTGCAGTGCTCCAAGGACATGCAGCCAGTGTGAGATCTGTCGCCATTAATGAAAGAGACAATCAGATCATCAGCATGAGTGCTGACAAGATTATCAAGGTGAGCCTTGACAACCAGGTCCACCCATCACGTGATGTCTGGAAAGGCATGGGTGGAGCCGCAACGCTGGTTATGAGCGGTAGCACTGCCATCTACGCAGGTTTGGGACATTAGGAATCACAAGTGCATGCAGACTTTCCAGGATGCGGAGGTGTACCGGCCAGAAAATATAATTTCCGCGATGATTTACGACCAAAAGAGGCGCTGGCTTGTTACCGGCAATATGAAGCTCAAGGTTGTTGCCACCCGCTATATACTCCACCCTACCCCCCTTTCTCTTGGACCTTGAATCCAAGGTGTTTCCGGCTTGAAAGCACACTTCATTGTCTGAGCTGTGCGTACGGCAGATCGTGTTTCTGTCCTGAAGAGAATTATGGCTGCCATAGTATGACTCACGACAGTATAAGTTTTCCCATGACCATCCCTTGCACATGGATGGAGGGTTGCTGACACTAGTCGATTGCCACATCGAATGCAGACTTGGCCGCTCAGATCTGTCATCAATAAAACCAGTGGGGCGCATGCTACCAGCGTCTCTTGCGTACTGTACAGCCCAAATTTTGCAGAAGCCATAACAGCAGATCATGGTGAGTATGGCGCTGCACCATTTTAAGTGGCGGTGCATCCTTTGTGCAACACACAAGACTGAGTGACAGCTGAACAGTTTCTGACTGACTTGTGTCATTCCGGCTAGCTGGTACTGTGTGTGTTTGGGTTGTCAGCACAGGGAAGCTTAGATTTCGGTTTACAAATACACACAACGGACACCGGATAACTGCAATGGCCCTGGATGCCAACAATCGGCGCTTGATTACCGGCGCTGACAACGGCCAGCTGAAGATGTGGAACTTCAGCAGCGGTGCATGCATTAAGACCATGGAACCCAAGTGCGGCGGAGCAGAGATCACCGGCATTACTTGTACCCAGGTATATCCGCTAGCGCACCTGGCTGCATCCTTTTGCAGGGTCACCCAAATGGGACCCTGTCCTAGTACATACGCGGCTCAATGATGCGGTGTGTCCTCGATGTTTTTGCTTGTCACATCAGGGCATGTATTTCAACAACCACATCCTGTCAGTGGGATGGGATCGGAAGATAAGCTTCTACGACGACGAGGATGCAAAGCACCTGTCTCCCATTCGCCAAATGGGCCACAAAGGGCATGATGGCGATATTTTGTCCACATCTATCATGGAAGGCTCTGGCACACTTGCTACTTCTGGTTATGAAGGTCACATCCTCATCTGGAATGTTGACAGTGGCGCCATCAAGCAGCGCCTGGTACCAGATGGCATACCCACACAGCCTGGTGTGGATGGCGGCCCGCCTGAAGGGGTGGCAGTGGAGAAGGTCCAGTTCATGTTTGGCAAGTGAGTACACCATGCCCGTTTTTTTTTCTATGAACATCATGCCAGTGCCCCGGATCCATAGTGTAGCCAAATTTGTGGTGCAGCCCGTCTTCGACATATCTTGGGCCAGTACAGGGCCATCCTGGTTATAACGGGACAGTGGCTGACCCTGTGTTTCGGGAATCAGGCTCCACCATGTCCTCGTGGCCGCTGGTGCAGACCGATGGGTTCGGATCTGGGATGCACTTGAGGGCCGGCTCCTGTTTGAAGAGCTTACTTCACATCGCTATGGCGAAAGCATCATCAGCCTTGCGTGCCGTGAAGATAATGGCTTCATTGTCACCGGGGACAGCGCGGGTTGGATCAAGGTATGACACAGGGATGAGTCTTGATTCATATGGTGCCACAGTTTGGCAGGTTGATCCATCAATGGCGATCTCTTGCTTTTTTGATGTCCTGTGTTAGGTATGGGACGCCAGCTCCTTGACTGAGGAGCGGGCCCATAAGGGTCTCCAAGACAAAGCCATCAAAGAGCATGCGTGCTGGCATGCTCACAAGGTACACACGACCCACTACCATATGCGTGTTCTGGTGACCGGATATAAGACACGCCTGGGGCACTTTAGTAAATGGGTGATTCTGTGGTGTGATGGGCAGTTCTTGCAGAGCTACGGTTTGCCCCACTCTCCTGTGTGGGTATGTTGCTGATACATGTGTTGTTCTCTTTGGTGCAGGGCGCGGTTACTGATCTGGCTTGGGTGGGCACAAACGAGCCATTCATTCTGTCCAGCTCCTCGGATCGAAATGTCACTATCTGGCATTTAGACGGTGCCAAAGTCGGTGACTTTGGTAAAGACGAATGGAGATTGCGTGATGAGACGTCATGGGTAACTCGTGGCCCCGAGATTCTCATTGCAGATCCCAATGCTGGCCAGAAAGACAATGCACTGGTTGCTGACCAGCTCAAGGCAATCATCTCTCCTTCAACTAGTCCTCCCAGGCAACGGTAAGTGATTGCATAGGCTGGGCAGAATACTTCATCCTGTCTTTGCGGATGATTTTTAAAAATGTAGGTATGTGCTTCAGGGGCAAACCGTGTGGGCTGTGTTCTGGTATCGGATCATGGAAACTAAACTGCAATCCTCATGTTGCTTCAGAATTACTGCTACACCAGATGTTGTTCAGTCTATGCCATCCCAAGAATCTGATATGTCTGAGGAAGATGATGAAGCTGACCAAGAGGAGACCGAAGCTATTCCATCGTCTCTCATACTGGACATGCCTCCGCCTATGCATGCTCGAAAGGGCAGAGGGCCTTTGCATGGCAGCAACGCAGCATGGAAAGATCCTCGCATGGAAAATGTTTGGATGCCCCAAGACTCGAAGCGCATCAACCATACTGGCACACAGGTAACCGGCCTTGACTGGGTACATGCTATGCAGATGGCCGCGTTGGGAGTCAAAAGTGCCAGCAAAGAGCTAGAACTTGTTTTATGTGTCCAGAATACTGCAGCTTGAGTGCCGCAAGACATATGGAAGCATTGATTCCAGCCGGTATCACAAGTATCTCAAAGACCAGCCCGTTGTTTTTCGATGCACAGGGCAGAGAAAAGGCATCCATCCATCATCTAATCCATGTCAGTGAGCTCAAGGAACTCCCCCTTATGGAGACCGGAAAGCCGCCAAAAGGTCTGTGCAAAATACTTTCCGCCAGTGCGGCTTTGTCTCTCTGCCTGTGATTATGGAATGACTCCATGTAGCTGGTGCATGGGCACTTGTGCACATTTCGGCTCGCTCTTTGAGGCCTAAAGAGCGTTAGTTTTTCAGCAAGACATGGGCGCCATTCCACTGACAGCGACTGTTCTCTCTTCAGGGACGATGCTGGCCGGCACTGAGATGCGGCCTCAGACAGTCGATGCAGGTGATTTTCCAATGTGTATTGTGGGGTTCATTGCAGCTGCCTATGGGTAGTAGGACTTGCACCAAAGCTGCTAACTGTTGATGGTCCAGGACCTGGCTATGGGTGGTTCGTAAATAGGTCGGCAACTAACCAATAATATTGATCTCACGCTTCCTGGTTCGTGGTCTCGATCAGGTGCAACACGTCTAGGCCTGGGCCACTCATCCTCAATCAAGCAACGGCAATCGGTTTCCGCACGGTCTAGGCGAGTCAGCACCCCTTCATTTGCGAATGGCTTTGGGGACTTTTCCAGGTTCAGCACCCGGGACCCAGATGAGCAAACTGCAAAGTTGAATACTCAGCCATCTGATATGCGGTGAACTGCCTGTCCACACATGGAATGGCAACGAAAAACCGTGTTTCGTGTAAAAGATTCCATCATGTCTTCGACAATTAGCCCTTACCACCCAAACACGGCCAAGATTTGTTAAACTGTACCGTCAGGGTGTCAAGTGTCAGCACATGTTGCACCAGTCAAACTGATTGCTTTCTGGCACTCGTGTTGCAACAGATAAGCAGCTGGTTATAGTGCAAGTGTGAGTGGTGTCTGGAGTGTCCCAGAGGATATTATTTTGGCATGTATATAAATGGGTGGGTAACATCGTCTGTCTTCATACTAAGGCCAGACTGGCCCAAAATTTAGGGCTGTTGTCAGACTCTTGACTACTCTGTAATGAATACCACTGGCCACCTGTACACCTAATGCTACTGTTACTAGCTAGTTCAGACAAGTTTGCCACTACTGTTGTCCCTGGAAGAGCTGCATGACCTGCATAACCTGAGCTAAAGACGGCTGTTGTGGTCGTTGCGTAGACTGTTTCTTCTGTGGCTGCACAGAAGGGCCACTGGTCATGGCAGAGGCAAGGCTGGAACTTGGCTGTGAGCCTGAGTAACCAGGCAGTGACAACCCACCAAAAAGCGACTGAAGTTGCCCTGGCTGCTGGCCAAGGGAGCTGGCCAGCGAGCTGAGCAGCGAGTTCTGCATGACTGAGCCGTGCATGCCTGGCAGTTGCAACAGTGCTTGCGCAAGGGATGGCTGTTGGGTGAGGGCAGTTGTGATGGCTTGCTGGAGAGCTGGTTGCTGTGAGAGTCCATACTGCTGCAGTGGACTTTGCTGTTGCTGCTGGATCTGCCAAAGCGCCAGTTGCTGGGCTGGGCTCATTTGCTGGAGCTGGGCAGCCAGTGCATGCTTCAGAGACTCCTGTAGCAGTTGCAGATCAAGGCCCGAGCCAGGCGAGGCCTGCTGTGCCTGCAAAACCTGCTGGCAAGCAGAGAGAGCTGCCGAAAGAATATGATCTGGAGGACTGCCGCTGGCACCACCAGAAGCTGACCCTGCTGGGTTACCTTCAGACCCAAGCACGGCGCGCTGAATATCCGCAACAGCATCCAGACCAGCGAGGCCTGCTGCGGCGGCGAAAGTACTGTGGCTGTCGGCTTCACTCTCTGCCATAGAGTATCCTTGCTTTTCTTTCTTTCTCTTCTTGCTGACAGGGGCAAACCCTGTCGCAGCCTTACTTGCCTTCTCACCAATGGACCGGGAGGCCCAGTGATCTCTGCCAGCCCCTGCCTTGTCCTCTTGGGCAGTGCCGTCGTCGCCGTCATCATCAACTGTGGCAACGCCGGCAAACAGTGAATCAGCACACGCGAATGCCACGAAGGCAAGTTCAAATTGCAGCTCGTGATCTCTGTGAATTGCCCGCACCTCAGGTTCAGCAATATACGTTGGGCGCATGTCCCTACCTGAAGGATAGTGAGAGACAAGCTTGGATCTGCGCCGCTTCTCGTTGTTGACGAGGTTCTTGACTTGCACCGGGTCTAGAGGAGCCTCCAAAATTGACAGGTGAGGGTGGTTTGGGTCCTCAGACTTCAGAGCCGATCGACGCTTCTCAAAGGCGACTTCACTCAGTTCTTTCACTTCCTCGATTCTAGGACACCTTCGATGTTTCTGGGTGAATGCCGTCCAGTCGTCGAAAAGCTGGTCTTTCTGTTCGGGGTGGCAAGGCAGCACTGGTCAGCCTCGTGTCAGCACTAAACCCGTCAACCGGAGCGCACATGGCCCGTTGCGAAACCGACTGGCGGGTGAGGATGCTATCGAGCTGCTTGGTCGAGACTTACATGACTGAAAAGGCGCAAAACTGGCAGCAACGAACCAACGGCGACTATAGAAGGTTTGGTGCCCGCATCGCGTTTGACAGAAAGCAGCACGTGGCACAGAACTAGGTACCTACAGACGAGTATGTGCACAGTACTGCAGACTTGTGTGTCGGTTGACCGGCGACCAAGCGAGGTAGATAACCAGTCACATTGAGCCAGTGAGGGAGGGGTGCTGAAAACCACATCGCTACCACGGTCTGATGTCTGATAGCCGTATCAGGTATATAGCAAGGGCGGTCGTAGGTAACGTTGCCGAGAAAGCTTGGTAAGAATAACCAAAGGACAACGGAACGGGTGGGGGTACGTGGTGGGGTGCGCCTGTTGGTGAAATAGGGTGGCGGTTGAGGCGATGACCAAGCCCAAACGACCGCAGCCCCCGACCGTTCTTCGGAGAACAGCACCGAATTCGTTAACCCGCTTAGGAGGCTTGCGATAGCACGGTACGACTTACGTATCCAGGTTCGAAGTTATGCTTTCCACGCTTCCGTCCCCGGCGCTTGACCTCGGCCGGGCCGGCAACATCGGCAACCTCGGTCTCAGGAGGCGGCATATTTAGTTGACAGGGTTTTTGATGGTAGGAAACTAGCACTGTCTTTTGAATGGCCGCCCGCGTGGAGCTGGGTTTCCGCCTGATCTGAGAACGACTTCCAAAAAATCACACTAGCTGAATGAATGAATCGTCGCGGGACTTTCAGGAGCTTAACCGTTGCTGTTAATGTTACAGTGACGTTGTCAAACTCACAGCGCCGTCGATTTAAATATGTGGGCCGACGGGTAGCCTCTGAAATAGTGACCTTGACAGGCCGGGAGCGTGTCGACCGAATGGTTGATCATACAGGTACCTACCCTACCTATCTCCTCTAGCTGTGCAATGTATGAATTTCCGAACCCCGTATCGTTGCAGACCTACTAGCGATACCTAGAGAGATGCTGTCGTCTCACTTCTGTCCGTATAAGATTCCTTACTCGTACTCGTACCTACCGGTAGGTTCCGTATACCTCACATGCGTGCGAGTACTAGTACTAGTACTCGTGCGAAAAAGCCAGCACAGATGTGCATGTTTCGCGCTTATCCTTGCTGCTGTACGAGTACCAGTACTGGTACAGTACAAGCAACTAGTAGTAGTAGTAAAATGCCTGGCAGCCGCCAGAGATACATGAGGGATACAAGCAACTATATATATTATCCAAGCGCAGCGAGGATGGTGCGCAGCAGCACCGGAGCGGAGCGTTCAGGCTATCAGGTACGTGAAGTAGTAAACATATAATGGGGGCCGGACAAATTATCTGGACCGTCCGATCAAAATCGGGCGGTTGTAAATAGGCCACGGTGTCGTAAATTATTCCTATAGATGGGGCAAAATTTCTTGCTGTCGGGAAACGAAAAGATGTGTAAAAAATAGGAACCGTCCGATGACATAGTACTGCCCGCGTGCCGTCCGATCACTCAAAAGCCAGATGTACGTACTACGAGTGATAGGCACGGTTAGTACGAGTACGCGTATAGTATGAGCAAGGTGCGTACCATGTGGCACCATCCGCAGCCTAGCGCTCGCCCAACTTCAAGTTGCCCTCGTATTGGATAATAATATATGTCCACCTTATATATACAAGCAACTATATATATTATATAACTATTTCAACTTGCAGTTGGGCGATCGAGCGCTAGGCTGCGGATGGTGCAATGATACGTACCTAGCTCGTACTATACGCGTACTCGTACAAACCGTTCCTATCATCCGTAGTACGTACGTCCGGCTTTTGATTGATCGGACGGCACACATGCAGCACTATATCATCGGACGGTTCCTATTTTTTACACATCTTTTCGTTTCTCGACAGCAAAAAATTTTACCCCATCTGTAGGCATAATTTACTATACTGTGGCATATTTACAACCGCCCGATTTTGATCGTACGGTCCAGATAATTTGTCCGGCCCCCATTATATGTTTACTACTTCACGTACCTGATAGCCTGAACGCTCCGCTCAGGTGCCGCTGCGCACCATCCTCGCTGCGCTTGGATAAAGTTTGTTTGTTTGTTTCATGGTTTGTTTGTTTGTTTGTTTGTTTGTTTGTTTGTTTGTTTCATGGTTTGTTTGTTTGTTTCATGGTTTGTTTGTTTGTTTGTTTGTTTGTTTGTTTGTTTGTTTCATGGTTTGTTTGTTTGTTTGTTTGTTTGTTTGTTTGTTTGTTTCATGGTTTGTTTGTTTGTTTGTTTGTTTGTTTGTTTGTTTCATTGTTTGTTTGTTTGTTTGTTTGTTTGTTTGTTTGTTTCATGGTTTGTTTGTTTGTTTGTTTGTTTGTTTGTTTGTTTGTTTCATGGTTTGTTTGTTTGTTTGTTTGTTTGTTTCATGGTTTGTTTGTTTGTTTGTTTGTTTGTTTGTTTGTTTGTTTCATGGTTTGTTTGTTTGTTTGTTTGTTTGTTTGTTTGTTTGTTTCATGGTTTGTTTGTTTGTTTGTTTGTTTGTTTGTTTGTTTGTTTCATGGTTTGTTTGTTTGTTTGTTTGTTTGTTTGTTTGTTTGTTTGTTTGTTTGTTTGTTTGTTTGTTTGTTTGTTTGTTTGTTTGTTTGTTGCCACGCTCCTAATTAGTAAACTTGTGGGCCGGGCCCGGGCCGTTATGTCCGTGTCCGTGCGTTCGCCCCTTCTATAATATGAGTCGTACCCTACTTACGAGTACGTCCTTGAAATCCAAGCTTACGTACAGTGTAACTCGTAAGTCGTAAGCAGTCTCTCTGTCTCTACTTACGAGTACGTACGAGTAGGTCGAGTAGGTCTGATGTCCCTAAAATGGACTTACAGGTGTAAGTATCTCTCTCTCTCTCTCTACGAGTACGTTCGAGTAGGTCTACTCGTACTAGCTAGTACTATGTATATATATACATCTATATGCAATGAATGAATTTCGATCAAACGTAGTAAGTTGTACTAGCTAGTACACGTACTAGTAGCTACACGGTTGTTATTTAAATGGTGATGTTAGTTGCAGCCAGTGGTTCCAACCTTATTTTTGACCAGCTGTAAGTGAACCGAACTAAACACGAAAACACCTAACTTAACCCTGAAACGATGCGCTACCTCGTCCCAGGGCTGCCCCACCGGCTGCTCCACCGGCCTACCGGCCCATTGGCCCACCGGCCGCCAAGGACAGCATGCAGAACCCCCAACTGGCCCATTGGCCCGAGACAATAGCTTCAGCACGCCGACACCCCGCCGAGCGCCGGGGTTCGACCCATGACCTCTCGCACTTTCATCCCGGTTATGAGTCGACTGTCGAGTGCTCTAATGTGTATAGCATCACGCACCATGCGGTGAGGCGATATTCTAATTTCTATCCTTTATAAATCGGACACAGACTGCCAAGCTCAAATCGGACGCTGGTCAAAATAAGATTGGAACCACTTGTTGCAACCGACATTTCCCTTCATATTTAAATAATATATAATTGGGGTGTTTCTCGCCTCTATCTTTACTAGGGCTACTTTTAGTTGGGCGAGCGCTAGGCTGCGGATGGTACGACGTTTAGGGGGTTTTAGGGTGCATTGCAATCCTTGAGGCCGTGCTTCCGAATTTCAGAGGTCCGCATATATTCAGGCGTGTACACCGAGGTGAACTCGCAGAGTCGCAGTAAAGTATGTAGGTAAGGGCTAACAAGGGGCTAGGGTACCGTACCCTACCCAACTCACATTGGGCATGATTGGACGGCTTACTAGTAGAGAGATAAATCGGACGGCGCCTATTTTTCGTGCTATAATTATCGGAACAATAAGAGTATCAGGCCCTATCTATGAGAAAACAATACCCTACCGTGGCTTACCCAGGCTTTAATTAATCTCTCTCTCTCTCTCTCTCTCTCTCTCTCTCTAACCTACCGTGGCACATCTGAGACCGCCCGATTTTCAATTTACCCTCTTCGCGCCCTGTCATTATTATATTTATTTCAATGACGTAAGTAAATCTCTCTCTCTCTCTCTCTCTCTCTCTCTCTCTATTTCAATGACGTCTAGCTGGGGTGGGGGGCCAGCCATCGCGATATGTACACCCTATACACCCCATCTTTTTTACACCCCCGGGCAGGTGAAGGTAGGAAACCCCTGGCCATGTCTTTCGACACCCGTTCTGGCACACCCAGAGGCCACGGACAGGCCAATGGAATGCGGGCTGTAGGCACCGTCAGCTTAACCTGTACTACAGTAGTGTGGGAACTGGGAGTTTAACCCACTAAAAACCTTTGCTAAAGCCCGGCATATGCCGAGGCGGGCGAGGGTACCCCGGAGGTACCCTAAGGCAACCCTACCCTAGAGGGCATAGGCTCAATCGAGACGACACCGAAGTGCCGGGGGAGGCAGCATCGAACGGACGGTCGTGCGCTGGCGATCGACGTGAGGCGGAGCGAGACGGCCCAAGGCGGAGCGGTGGGGGGACTGAGGCGGGGACAAGGAGGAAGGCGCCAGGGAAGAAGGAAGAGCGGGGGGGGGGGGGGGGGGGGAGAGAAGCCATGTAGTGAGAGGGAGGGGGGGCAGACCCTGAACCGGTCACGTCAATCGCGCACAAAGATAACCCCGTACCGAGCGAGCCCGCTCGAAGGGAGATCAGGTGCGATGCGGCGAATGCGCCGAGTCGCACCATACGCTCCCCGCCTAAACTAGCGCGATGGGCAATTAGAGACAGAGCGGGCCGTGGGGGGAGAGAAGGGGAGAAAGAGGGGGGGGGGGGGGGGGGGGGCGAGCGCCCATACACCCCATATATGTACAATATCGATCATCGATGAGTGTATCTATCTAGCTACTATAGGATCAATATATATATATATATATATACATATATGGGTTTTTTAAGCGATGATTGTACGATCTGTTATTGTACTCGTACAATACGAACGAGCTGTCATCCCAGCCCGACCCGCCCCGGACGCGGGCCCCTGCCCCGCGCCCCCGCCCATGTGTGTGGTACGGCATGATCGTGTAGTGGGTCGGTACGTACGTACACAGTAACAACTTCTAACATGTAACAATTTAATAACGCGTACTGATGATGATCCCCGTAAGAGATACATGCGTTGATGAAGGGCCGTGCCCCTGCAGAGCACAGATGGAACTTGCCAGAGTACAGTAGGAATTCCGATTTTTTTATTAGGGGTTTATTTTTAATAATTAGTCAGTTATTATTATTAGTACCATTAATAAAGGGTCCTTATTATTATTATTATTATTATTATTTTTATTATTATTCTTATTATGGCTTATTATAATTATTATTAATATCAAATCCTTTTTTTAAATATAAAAGTGAAATGTTGTCAATTTGTTTGTATGTTTGTGTGTTTAGTAGTTGTATGTTTGTTTGTCACACTCCTAATTAGGCAAGCTTCAGCCGGGCCCGGGCCGGAGGCCCGGGTAGGTCCGTGTCCGTGCGTGCGCCCGTTGCAAATATTATTTTACTCGTACTCGTAATAAATAAAGGCTTCAACGCAAGGTTATGCAGCCATAGTATGAGCTGGTATCCTTACCTCCTGTCAAATTTTAGTTGTTAAAATATTCTTATTAGTCATATATCTGGTTGTAAATTTTAGTACTAGTACAGTACCCGTACTGGCGCCATGATGTAATTGATATATCTCTGAAGCACCAATCGTATACAACAGTACAG
>NW_027452123.1:0-17368 GCF_964194025.1 Convolutriloba macropyga
CTGTGTTTTGAGATTACACGCATCCATGCAATCAATCAAACACTTGCCGACACACCTGCTGGGTACAAAGTAACACGGCACGAAGCACTGCTTGTTTAGAAACTGATTAGGAAGGCAGTTGCTTGTTTGATTGTCATGTAGATGACAAATCATAGAACACCATGCCTATGGTAGCAGGCCGGACCACTGTGGCCAGTCGTCCTTCTCAGCCCAGCTGCAACCATTCAGGGTCTGGGTTCTGTTGTTCCGGTGGGGAAGGGGGAAGCCATGCTCTCTCCAAGTCATCTGCCACTCGCACTTTACCCCTCATGTCTTAAGCAGAGCCAGTGTTGTATCGGCGCCAGGACGCTTCCAAAGTGTCCTTGATCATATTGCCTCTCCCAATGACACGGCAGGACCCCCCCCCCCCCCCCCTTTGCAACAGACTGCGGAGGCTTGCCCGGATAATAATAATAATATTTTTAAATATTTTTTAAATAAAACTTAAAGCTGCTGTACGAGTACTAGTACCTACGGTACTGATCGATCTAGCTTGTACAGTACGAGTACTGGTGTCAGAGGCCCCAGGCAGGCACGGCCCACTCTGCATGAAAAATCCAGGGTTCGCCAAAAATTGCACTGTAGGTAATAATAAGGTAGTTAGCTAGCTAGCTAGAGTGTCTCGTACGCGCATGGGCATGATCGATTGCAAGCGATCTGCGGTGTCGTCTGTCGACAGCAGCCAGAAGTAATCACGAATATCAACCGAAGTAAAGTATCCTGTCCGTACGCAGCGCGGATTCAGAGTGCTTCGAACCAGCGTGTGTCAGATGTCTGGCGTGTACGCAATTGTCTTCTGAACCAATCGAAGGTACAGTTACAACTGCGGTCTGCGGCCCAGGCAGGCATGTAGGAGATAGAGTAGTGTCCGGACTAGCCCGGATGAGACCAGCTTATATTACGAGATAGGTACCTAGTACCTACCTAGTGTGTACTGCGAGCAGGTACTAGTACCCACGCTGCGTCCTACTCTGCTACAAGGGTAGGCTACCTACAGGCCGAGTAGGTAGATAGTAGATAAGGATACTAGATATCACTTACTTACACCGGTACCTAATAGATAGGGTAGGTACGTTGTTTTTTTTTTTCACCCCCGGGTAGGTACGTAGTATCTCTAGAGTGAGGAGAGATCATGAGTACATGTGATAAAGCCAATTCACGTAGTACGAGTACTACGTACTACTCTAGAGGTACAGTACTCGTGCTAGTCATGCAATATCTCCAAAAGTGACTATAACCAGCTATAACTTTCTTTTTTGTTTTAAATGAAAACCCCGGATTTCGGCCCCCACCTGAACATCTTCTCTAGAAGTACTGTGTAAAGTATTATGCAGTCGGTTTTGGGCCTGTTAAGCCAGTTAAAACATGCACCCAGTTGCCCCCGGGGGGGGGGGGGGGGGGGGGGGTTGCTGGGCCCCCTCCGGCCTCCGCCGCCGGCCTCCCTTCTCTTTTAAATTTCCACATGCGTGTTGCTGGGCCGATGGACACTGTTGCCAGGCAGGGATGGGCGGAAGACAGGACTGCCGGCCGCCGGGCAGCCGGCATTGCGTGCACCTACATACCCCGGCCGGGGGGAGTGCTATTTGCCAGTGCAGCTCGGTCGGCAAGGCCTGGACACTGTACCTAGGCAGGTTTGGGCGGAAGATGGGACTGCCGGCTGCCGGGCAGCCCGTGCCTGCTTGTCTACGTCTGCCTGTTCATCTTTCTTCCCGCCTGTGTATCTCTCTGTCCGCCAGTCAGTCTGCCTGCTCTCTCTCTCTCTCTCTCTCTCTCTCTCTCTCTCTGCCTCTAGCTGTCCCACTGTCACTCTGCCTGTGCGTCTGTCTGCGTGCCTGTCGCTCTGCCCGCCAGTCTGTGTGTCTGCCTGTCTGCCTGTCTGGCTGACTGACTGTCTACCTCTCGGCCGGTCTGTCTGCCTGTCTTCCTGTCGGGCTGTCTGCCTGCCTGCTTCTCTGCCTGTTGGTCGGTCGGTCTTACCACCTGTGTGTCTCCCTGCCTAGGCTTCCGGCCGGTCTGTCCGTCTGACTGTCTGTCCTGTCTGCCTTTGACTTTCTCGGTAATTTGTTTGCCTGCCAGCCTGTCCGTCTGACTATCTGCCTGCCTGTCTCTCGGTCGATCTGTCAGACTGTCGTTTGACGTCTGTCTCTCAGCAGCCTGCCTGCCTGCATGTCCATATGACTGTCTGGCTGCCGGCTTGCCTGCCTGCCTGTACGGCGGCTACCTGTCTGCTGCTCAGCTAGTACGCCAACAAACAGCTGACAACCAAGCACAAAACCCGACAGGTACTCGTAGGCAGACAGAGAGTCAGACAGATCGACTGACGGGCAGGCAGACAGATAGACAGGCGGGCAAACAGGCAGGCAGACAGGTAGGCAATCAGTCAGTCAGTCAGTCAGCTGGCAGACAGATACAGGCAGCTGGCAGGCACGCACACAGGTAGACAGGCACGCAGACAAAGGGATAGACAGGCAGACACTGTGGGGGTCGCTCCCACACTGTACTCGTATGACCCGGGAGGGGTCACTGAGATACACTAGCAAAGTAGGTACTGTAAACACCAAAGAATTTGATGTTTGAGAAAAACGAAAAATGTCCCCCCCGCCCCGAAGCGCATCTAAAACTGAAAATACAGTTAGATTCTCCTTGTTACACAGAGTGGAGATAGATACATCGAAGCTGAGATAGTTTCGTGCACGGCGCCCGCCCGGACTGGCCGTTTGACATTCCACATTCCACCGCGGCTGAGGGCTCACACACAAGTAGGGAATACTGTAGCACCAACGACTTCTTCAGCACGACATGACTTTCTCGGGGGATTAAATTCTAATTTCGTTTCTGCTCTGGCCCGTACGGCATCATCCTGCAGTAAGTACCTACCTACAGCAATTCGAAGTAGCGCTATTGTCACAGTTGCGGAACAGTGCGTCAATCTCTACCCCGAACAGACAGTAGTTGCACCCGGATGGCACGACGCGTTGTGCTCTGACTCAGTCTCACCGCGCGACCACTCCCTCTCATTGCACAAATGGCATGGAATCTGTCTTCCTGAACACAGAAGTTCTCCATATCTTCCGAATGATAGGTTACGTCGCGCCGTCCCTGGCTTGTCGTGGCGAGGGCGAAGTGCAAAACGAAACTCGTGGTTCGTCGTTTGTTTTCGCAAATCCCGGCAGAGGCCCCGACGTGCAAGTGGGCGTCTCCGCGAGTTCGTGCTGGCCGTGTCAAAAAGGCACTCGTGGAACGCGCTTCCATACTAGCATAACTGGATAGGGATTGTCCTGTCCGGCTTCCAGTTCAAATGACATACACCAACCTTCCCCATCCGTTTGTTGCTGACTACAGTGCATGCGCTTTCCCAACGAGTGTGTGTGTGTGTGTGAGAGAGAGAGAGAGAGAGAGAGAGAGAGATAAAGGCGCCGGAGGTTGCAAGTGAGTGTCCGCACGGTCAGCGCAGCTCAGCAGCTGTGCATCTCTTCAGACTTCCAAACTTGACCCTTTCTTCTCTGATGTCCTTAAAATCGTCTTACAGGTGTAAGAAAAATCTATCTATCTATCTATCTATCTACCCTGCGAGGAGCAGCAGTCAAGAACTGCTACAGTCCTGGCGCGCTGTTCCCCAGATGGTACGAGGAACATGTTTGGACAGCACGCGTATCCCAAGGGCTTGCTGATTTGAACATGCCTGCCTGCCTATCTGTAGTGCTCCATCATCGATATTGCAGCAGGAGTGATCTACCTACTGGCATGGTTACTACTATGAGTACCATTGTAGCGTGAAATGGCGACATGAGCTGTTCCTCAAGTCATGCTCCTGCGCTCATAACATACAGCCGGGACCTAGTTGCGGCCACGTGCAACGATGTTCTGTGCCTGAATGCTGGCTCTTGCTCGTTTTCACAGCCATCACTTTCGGCGCCCAGTGAAGGGCGTGAGGTCAGCCATGGCGAGCCTGCTCAGAAGAGATTGAAGGGGACTGACAGCTCCCTCCGAATCCAGGTACAGGCAGGCATTTCAGAGCAAACGTTTCAGCTGATCTGTCCAACAACATTCAGTCTGCAAAGCGAGTGAGTGAGGGCCGGGGAAAACGTGTTGTGTCTGACATATATCTGATTCCAAATCTTGATTTTTCTATATTTTACATGTGCCATGTCAGCGTAGCTTCTATGCTTACTCACGGGGCATCCCTGGAGCCAAGTCTTTGTTCGGCATCATTTCAAATGTAGAATCTTCAATTCCAAACTCCATGGTGACCCTTAACTGGCAGAAGAGTCACAGCATGAAATTTAAGTCTAGAATCACTGGCCCCATGATATGCATGTCTGACCTCCTGCCCCCCCCCCCCCCCCCCCCCGGCCCCTCTCCTTTCCAACCATCACCATTCCCCCATCACCTGGAACCACCAACCTCCCCAGGAACTGCCTGAGGAGACGAAACTATTGCTGGAACGCGTGTTTGGAGATCTGGCATCTGCCAATGCCGGGGCCGAGGGCCTGGGCAATCCACTCCATGCCAGCCCTGGCACCCACACGCAGCGCGTAGTTGTCAACGCAGACCGCAAGCTTGAAATGTACCCCCCCCCCCCCCCCCCCCCCCTTGAGGCCTGCCCTTTTCTTTGCTGCTCCACACATTTGTGCATCAATGACCAACCTACGGCTTCATCGCGACTGACACTCAGCGGTTGTGCTGTGTGCCCTTCTGCTGCAGTCACTTGGCAATGTGCAGCCTTCAGGAGCTGCCCGCCTCGTTCTGCAAGCTTGCGTCCATCCAGAAACTGTAGGTGTTCTCCATGAATTTATCACATGCACACGATATGCTTGTTGCAGTTGCCCTTGTTTGCGCTTCTCATCCCTGCACCAGTCATCGCTTACACATGTACTGCTCACTTATGCCATTATACTGTGGACTCGTGCAGGTGGCTCTCACAGAATGCTTTCACTACCCTTCCTCCGGAGATATCGAACTTGGAGGAGCTCCAATGGCTGTAAGTGCTCGGCAGGGAAGTGTCAAACTTGCAGCAGCCCAGCTCTATAGGCATGTGCTGACTAGATGTCGCTCCACAATCCACACGGGGCCGAGTGGCCCTGACTGAAGACATTTGCATGCTGTGTGGCCGCCATCAGGTGGCTGAATGACAACCGACTACAAGGACTCCCCTCAGAGATCGGCATGCTGACAAAAATTCAGAAGCTGTAATTGCCCCAACCCTGCCCCTGTTGCATCCCCCCCAGGCACGGAAACTATGTGCCCTGCCTCCCGTGCCCCTTTGCACCGTGGCTCCCGTCACCTTCCTTCCTTGCTTTCTCCCGTCCCTATGTTCTGGCCGGTCCACTTCGTTACCCCTCGCAGGCTGAAGAACCGTCCACACATGCAGGTGGCTCAACTTCAACCAGATCCAGACTCTTCCCAGAGAGATTGCATGCTTGCATCAGCTGAGCTGGCTGTAAGTAGATGCTTGCCTGCCTGCCACTATCAGCCGACAGCTATTGGTGTGTCTTGGTGCCAGGCTCTTCCTGTATTTGCGCTGCCTCATGATGTCATGATTTCAGCGTCAGCATTGCATGTGTGGGTGTCACTCACTTTGGTTTGTGCGTCTTTCCCCCCTTCAGAGACTTGAGTGACAACCTGCTGACAGAGGCTCCGGACGAGCTGAGCAGCTTGAAGAACCTCACGCGGCTGTAAGATGCTACCCGCTTGCTTGGCAGCGACAGCCTGTGTTGAGCCCTCCCTTCGCACCCCTGTGTGCACGCTGTCCTTGCCTTCTCTGGACCCACGAGTAATCCCCGGTGGCGTCCGATGCAGGGATCTTCATTCCAACAAGATCCGCTCCCTCAATCCCAAAGTGTGTGCCGCACTGGACAAGGTTACAAGACTGTAAGCACACCGGCCGCGCTCGTTGAGAAAGGACGGGCGGGGGGACCTGTGATGCCACATGGCTCTTGCCAGGCATACATGCCGGTGGAACTCCTGAATCCGATACTGCATAGTCCTTTTCCTGTGGACATCTGTCCACTGCACCGCCAGTGCCCGTACAGATTGATACGCTGTCGCAGGGCGATGGTCTTACTGTGTGGTGCTGCAGGTCCCTGCACTCCAACGACATGGAGTACGTCCCGGAAGAGATTGGGAACATGACGGCCCTCACCTGGCTGTACGTGAACCCAACTCCACCCGCCCTTGCATTTGCTGTTCTGGCATTCCTCTCCCCCGCACCCCCTGCCACGGGGCCCACGGTACGGTTGTGAAGGAAAGCAGGGAGAGTGGGGGGAACAAGCTGCTCAGGTCACTCTTTGCAGCTCCCCCCACCCTTCTTCATACGGACGACCCGTTGCATGGCACCTGGTCGAGGTATCCCCCGCAAACAGCTCAGTAAGGAGGATACATAGGATTACGGCCTCTAGTTCTGTGTTATGGTTTCGCAGTATGCATGCTGGAACCTGTATCGCGCTTGCATGGCACAAGTGCGGGTCAATGCCTAACATGGGGGTCGCAATCTTTTGCCAGGTCTTTGAACAGCAACAAGTTGAAGCATCTCCCCAAGAGCATCGGCAATTTGACCAAACTGGAGCGCCTGTAAGTCCTACCCCCCCCCCCCCCCCCCCCTTCCATTCAATCTGGTTCTTCACATTACTGCGTCTGCCATGCCGAGCGGTGAAAGCTGACATGTTTGCTCGGTGTGGGCATCGTATGTATCCAGGGCTGTGCACATCAATGAGCTCCAAGATGTCCCCGAGGAAATTGGGAACCTCGTCCATGTTGAGTCCCTGTAAGTCGCCCTCCTCTCCCAGGACAGGATGCACGTGCTTCGTCCGTATAGTGCCCGTTTCTGCATGCCAATATCATGGAAGGGCAGTACCATGACACATCCCTTCTCCTCGTGGAGCAAAGCCCGTTGTGGGGTGAATGTCTGGCATGCTGTCTGGATGTTCCTGCTCGGTGTTTGAAATGTCTCTCTGCCCCCCCCCCCCCCCCCCCCCTCTCTTCTTCCCTTCTTCCCTCCTTCCAACAGCAATTGTGGCCATAACAAGGCATCCTGCAGCACATCAATACCTCCTCCGAGCTTTTCTTCCATGATTTTAGCTGATGCCACGCCTTGGCTGGGCCTGCTGTCCTCAGGAGCCTCCACAAGAACAAAGACCTGCTATTCCTCCCCCGTTCCATTGGAAACCTGCACAGCGTCAAGCGGCTGTAAGCTCACCTGCATGTGCAAGTCATTGACGTCTGAGTTGAGCACGGCATCATCTGCATTGATATGCTAGAAATGATTGCGGGGTGCTGTGGTGTGTAACGGTTGCTGCTGCCTGTTGTGTCCAGGTCTATTCATGAGTGCGGCCTCTGCAGCCTCCCAGCAGGTGAGAAACTGAAACCATGGCCCCCGGCCGGCTGATGGGGAAAATATGAAGTACAGAGGGGCGGTGGACAAGGAATGAGATGCAGAAGCAGTCAAACAGAGAGGAAAAGACAAAGGACTGAGGAGGGGGGGGGGGGGGGGGCTGGGGCGGGCTATGTGTCCGCTGGCTTCTGGTTTTGACAAATTGCTCCTGTGTACTGCCAATAGAGATTGGGATGCTTTCATCGCTTGTGGAGCTGTAAGCCCCCCCCCCCCCCCCCCCCCCACTGCGGCCACACACACACAGACACACACAAACACACACGCAAAACCAGCTCACAGGCACGCACTCACTTTCATGCCCCGTGTCACGCCGATACAATCAGCTCACATTGCGCGCACTGTTCAGTTTGCGTCACTATCAGCGATTGTGACCTGATCCCTTCCATGGTTCCCTTCGGAGGAGCGCTCATCTTCCATCCTTTGACTGCTTCATTTCTGTCCATCTTGGCCCATCCAAGCATTGCGGGCATCCGACGCCGTTTCCGGCATGTTAGTACTCTTCTTTGCTTGGTCTCCGGCACAGGGCACTCCCGGCTCACCGCCTGAACACTCTCGAACACTGCCGCAGGTGGCTTCGCTGCAATCAGCTGGAGAGCCTTCCAAATGAGATTTCTAACCTGAGGAGTCTTCAGCGACTGTGGGTCTCCAGCTTTGCATTACCTTCTGACTTTCAAGGACACCGCAAATGAGCTTTGGCATTCCGCCGCCTCTGTCTCCACCTTTGCTACCCTTCCCCGTGTCGCGCTACCGTCTCTAGCCCCGTCCCGCTCCCCACTGTGAGTTTCTGTTCTGCACTGGTGGTCTCAAGTCTCTGTTCCTAGTTGGTGGCCGATGTGTCCTGAGTGCGCGGCCAATGGTGTCACCAGGTGGCTCGACCACAACCGATTGACCTGCGTTCCTTCAGGGATCGGCAGCATGGATATGTTGCAAGAGCTGTGAGTGTTTTTGCCCCCCCCCCCCCCCCCCCGCCGGCCCCCTTTTCTGCAGTCTGGACTGTGTGCACTGCATTTCTTGTCATCCTGTGGGTACAGGTTGCCTACATGCTGGGCTCGGTTGCTCCCACGCCCGTTGCATCAGATTCGTAGTGGTGCTGTTTCGGCGATTCGCGGCCTATTTCCGGAGGATGTGCGGTCGGCCTTCTGAACCCACGAGACCCATGTGATGTTAGGTACCTTGATGAGAATCAGCTGACCAGTGTGCCGCAAGAGCTCGTCAACTGCAAGTCTCTTCGCAAACTGTAAGCGCCGAGCTGTGCCTAGCCTGTAAGACGCAGAGCCTGAGCGAGCTCGCACTCGCATGGGTGCATTTGTGGTGTCCACCAGCTGGGGTGCGTGAATGCCCACACTTCATGGGACTTACTGAGTTGATTCTGGCCCATTTGATCATTTGCAGATTCCTGACCGGGAACCCAAAGCTGATTACGACGCCGGAGATCGAGGAGCTAACCAAGAGGGGGATCACACGGCCAACATTCTTTTAGTTCGGGATGATGCTGTGCATGGGGAGTTCGCTCAGTGCAGTCCAAATGTCTGTCGCTGCGAAGAATGTGGCCGGCGCTCTGAACCAATGTTCAGCTGCCAACCCCACGCAAGAACCCTGCCTCCAGGCAATTGACCGGTGAAATCTGTGCGGACGTAGCTGGTGCTGTACCTCGCCTGTTCATACGTATCCGATACCATCCCCTGTTTTCAGAACGGACAACTTTTTTCTCAATTACAAAGGCAATGCTTCAAAAGAATGATCAGGGCATAGGCTAAGGCCTAGTATCATTTTAACTACCCTGTGTGCATATGAGTGGATACACCAGTATGCATCTCCCAGCACTCAGGCAACACAGGGTGGTGACTGGTGAGTAGTCAGGATGCGTTGATCAATGGTCGTGCAGCATGGCCTGCATATGTGGGCTGCAGGACACATGCTTGCTAATTTTGTAGAATAAATCGCACAGCGCCAGTTTGTTTTAGATGCCTGACTTTCTTTCAGTTTGTCTGCAGTTTCCATGCTTGGCCTTGCTGAGACCGGGAGGTGCTCCCATCGATTGTTATTACGTAGGTACCTACTGTAGCGATATTATTATCCCTCTGCCTGATCCTGTCGTAAGTCAGTCAGTGTTAAAAAAAATACGTCCTGTCCTTTTACCAAGCAGTTACGGATACGGCATAAGCAACAGCTCCAAGCCGCCGGGGGGGGGTACAGTAGCTCTTACTGTATTACTTGTACTACCCTACTTAGGCTGGGATGGTGATGCGGGAATATGCCTCGGGTTTGAAATCTTACGGACTACGGTAGGTAGCTAGGTACCTAGGTACCTAGGTAGGTAGGGTTTTCCCAAAGCTGAGAACGATATCGATCAATGGTACGAGTACGAGCATTGTAGGTGAACACCTACAATGTAGCTTCCGGGCACCCATGGCCGTCCGATGTTCCTCTGGCACTGTAGCAAACGACCTGGCCGTTGTTCTGGGGTCTGGAGTCTGGACTCTGGACTCAGTCTGGAGTCTGGACTCTGGATTCTGGAAGCAAAACTGGCCTAGCGATGTCTGCGATCATGACACCAGAATATCGCCCCGTACGTAATCTGACATAATCCTTCTAGACGGTACGCGTGGAATGGTGTAAACGTACCCCAGGGCGTACAGCTGGAGTCTGGACTGGATGAAAGCGCGGGCACATCCGCCATGGACCATGGTACTGTGGTACCCAGAACGTACCTTAGGTGGTTGTAATTTGTATGTGAACACCAACATGAAGACTGCGGACCATGCAACAGCTTGAGGAGTGATCCGTGGAGATAGTCAGATTTCGTACAATCGACAACCTCAAATGCCTGAATGTTATACCTTAACTACTGAGTAGCGACAGATTTACACATTGGATTACCTCCTAGGTACCCTCTAGGCTGGCTCTGCCCTACCATAATGGGAATTGGAACATAGCACACCGGCCGCAGCCACTGCAATTCCTTCATGCAGGTGCCACCCAAGTCCCAACCCACTGTGTAGCCTGTAGGTAGGTACGGTACTTGCGCGGGGCAAATTAGATATGTCGCGACAGTGGCATCCGACACAACACAGTTCCGACCTAACACAGCGATAGAGCATTCACTTCCGACAGCGCTTCAGTTCTTGAACCCATCCTTTGACGTTCTCCTCCGACATCCACTTGAGCGATGTTGCCCGGCGCAGCAACTTCGTAACGCTGCACCTCCGAATAGGTGAAGAGCAATCAAGCTATCAGGTTGGTACACATCTGAGTCCCCCACGTCAGTCGCCAGACACTCGTTCATTTCGACAGCACCGGCGAACGCATCCCCGGATGCGATGCGTGACTGTGCAACCCCGTTCTGTCAGACTCAATCTTCGTGACAGGCACGGCTCATACCTGTCGGTCGTTTGCGGTGCTTACGCTCGTCCGCGCTCTGCCTTCAGTCTCCGCCGGAGCTGCAGAGTTATTGCACGCATCTAGCACTGTGCCGGTGCCTAAATTGGAATGTTAGAATCCATCTTTCTGACTCCTGCACGCTAGACTTCCGGGATATTCGGGAGTCTTTCACGTTGGATAAAAACGTGACTCCTCTTCGGGGCATTGCCACCGTCAGCTTGTCCCCTCTGCGCCCCAGTCACTGGCGAGTCTTTGGAAGCAGGGCATACGCAACTCCTCCCCGTAGCCAGGGCCGGAGCGTGTTACTGCGGCCGGTGTCATGGTCGACGCCGGTCGACCGCGGTGATCAACATTAGGTCCGACACACCGTCAGTGTGGTCAGTGGCACTGGCTCGGGTCCTGGGCCCGACTGCCACGCGCTTCCCAACTTCCCCGCACCCGGACCACCGAGACAGTGCGTTGACATCTCACTAACCCGACCCCTCTCCCCGCCCTGGCCGGCCGTGCAGCTGCAATTGTGAAATGGCGTTAAGCCGAGCGGATCCAAAGAACGCAGGAGAAAGAACCGGCCCTTGGCGCGAGTGGCGCAGTGCTGCTGGTGAGGTGACTTAGAGCGATCAGCTTCGCGACGACTTGAAAGTATTTGAATAGAGGACGCTACATACCGCACAGCCGAGTCGTGGGGCGAGCAGATCCCATCACTGAGGACCAGATCCGAACACGTCTAGCCCGAACGACATAACCCGGAACTTCCACCTGGAACAAACTAGGCAACCCGCATCCGGAAGACATTTGTTTTTAGAGCACTGTTTTCGACCCCTCCACGTCGAAGCCGAGGAGCGCTTGAACGTTAGATATCCGCACTGGGCGTGCGCCGGCCTGCACCCCGCGACGTACCGCCAGAGTTCCCGTCCAAACACGATTTTTAGTGGGGAACCCGAGCAGGCAGACACCACACATCGAGTCCTGGCGCCTGCCGGTCGAGAGCAGTCACCGCACGCCGGCTTTCATATGATGGACCAGCAGCAGCATTCGGCACTTGTCCACCAACAGCAGGTGCCCCCCCCCCCCCCCCCCCCTTGCCGCTTCCGCTTGCTGCTCTTTCCATACCTTGCCTGCCACTGATTTGTTTAGCAGTCCCGGGGGGGGGGGGGGGGGGGGTTCACAGCCAGACATTTGCCTTTGTGTGAAAATTTTGCCGAAATTGCAGCTTTCCGCTGGATATTCGATTCTCCTGTCTAGTCCCCGCCTTATTTTTTACTTTTTGTGGTTTTATCAGCGTTTTAGTTCTTACCAAACTGCGGTCTCATAGCTCTCCGCTACAGTTTTCAACTCTCCAGATACAGCACTCATTTATTTCCTGGGCCACTGGAGCATCACGACTGACCACTAGCCTATTCTCCCATACTTCCCAATCTGCAGATGGCGATAGCACTGCAGCAGCAGCTTGCTTCCCAGCAAGGACAGGAGGATCCCTCTCTGGTGCCAGCAGGCAGCAGCCGAGTTCCTCCCATGCAAGACCCTGGGCTACACTCCCAGCTGCTGCAGCAGCAAGCCGCTCTGGCGCAGGCGCAGGCACAGCAGGCTGCCGCAGCACAGGCCGCATTCAGCCACGCACTGAAGCCAGGCGCGGGAGGCTTGCATAGGCTGGGGCAGAGCCAGCCCCTCCCGGCTGCTTCTCAGGAGTTTGGCCTTCCACCTTCGTATTACCACCAGTCCCCGGAGGTACTGTCTCACAGCAGTCTCCTGAATGCAGCCATGGACCCTACCGGCTCCCTGAGCCACATCGACATGTCTCTTCTTGGAACTTCTCCTCCGACCAGTTTCTCCGGGCCGACGATGCCACAGCACTCGGCGTTGGTGCAGCCTGTTGTCACCACCGGGTTAGCTACTCCAAAGCTGGAGGCCGAGTCCATGGGTGAAGGTCAATATGGCATGTTTGTCAAGGTCTGCACCGACCCTAGTGGTGCCCCTGAGTGCAAGATTAGGCACCCCGAAGTCGGAGACGTGATCGGCGATGGCAATCTGTCACACGAAGACGTCATCCAACACTTCAAGCAGTATGCGATGCGTGTGGGTTTCAGCATGACCAGGAATTTTGACAACCTGGACAACACGGGCCGCCACCGCCGTGTGAGGATTGCTTGCAAGCAGGGGGGCCTCCCCCGCAAGACTGTGAAGCACGAGAATCCGGCACTGCAGCGCGAACGCACCAGCCAAAAGGTAGTCGGCCTTTCCTTTTCTGTTCCTCTCGTGGTGTTGGATGCCCACCTCCTGCATGGAGAAGCCACACTGGCCTGGACTGACAATGCGATGCTGCTGCCGCAGGTTGGCTGCCCGTTCGAGGTCACAATATGGAGGACAAAGCAACGCCCAGGTCACATACAATCCAAACAAGGAGCAGTGGGTAGTCACCAACGTCAAGGGCATTCACCATGGCCCTTGCCAGCTTCTGGATGGCAGCTACCATCCTCTGAGTAAGCGACACGACGGCATTAATAAGGACGCGCAGGACCAGATCAAGGCTCAGCTCAAAACTAAGCAGACCCGCAGTGGATCCGCGGCTGCTAACCCGGCATCACCAAGCCAGTCATCGCCAGCCGCTTCCCCGATGCCGGTTAGCCCCCCCCCCCCCCCCCCCCCCCTTCTCCAAAGCTGCTGCCCTTTGTTTGGTGTAGTTGCTTGACAATGCGAGGGATTTTGCCTACCTACAAATGTCTCTGACCTTTACAAGCGGTTGTGTGCACAGGCGTCGCCTTTGCCTTCGGCTCCTGCTCAAAGCTGCTCGGAGATTGTGGGCAAGACCTCCTTAGCGAAAGTAATCTTTTCTAAGATTCCCTCGCTCCCTTCAGACGAGGGCACGAAGCTTGCTCTCCTCCTCCTGGAGATCGCCTCGGCAGGGAAGCGCGTTGCGGCGAGTCTTGCATCGGCCGCCTCATTCCGGGGCCTGGCGCCTACGCCCATCAACTTGGAAGCTTCTGTTGATGCTGCGGTGAGAATCCCCAGCGACGTCCTGTCATTCCCCCTCCTGCACCTGCCCCAACTGCCCCCCTGCACTTATCCTCACCGCGCCTTTGCTCATCTTGTAGCTGACACACTCGCGCCTGCCCTCCCATCCCGCTTTGCACTTGCAGAACGAGGAGTTTCAACAAGGACTCGATAGCATTGCCGGGGTTCGCCTCCTCTCTAGCCGTTCCACTGCCTCTGAGCTGCCAACGTCTGACACCTCCAAATTGATGGTGACTGTCGACCCTCTCAGCGGCTTCGACACCATGAATACTGCGATGCCCTGCGGATCGATCTTTGGGGTCTCCCGGCCTTCCAGGTAAGTCACCAGATGTATATGTCTATCGGTACAGTGTGTGGATTTTTGTGCTCTGTGTGGTATTTTACTGTTCTGTGTGTAACTGTTTGTCTGGCTTTCTTCTGCAGTGACAGAGATGGCAGCTCCTCCCCACGCCAACTTGTGGCCGGCTACATCCTGTACGCCTCTGCCACCATTATGGTCATCACATTCGGGGACGGAGTCTACAGCTTCACCCTAGACGTCCCCTCCGGAGAATTTGTGCTGGGAAACACCCAGCTGCGTATCCCCGCCCGAGGTACGACCGACACCTGACTTCCAACCCAACCACGCTGCCTGCTTGCCCGCGCACTCTGAGCTGACCGTTTGTTTGCATTCGCCCCACAGGACAGTGCTATTCTGTCAACGAGCGTGGCTACGGGCAGTGGCCACCCGGGATGCAGAGCTACATTCAGACCATCGTGCAGGGCAACGGCCAGACGCAGAAGCCCTACAGCTCCCGCAATTCTACCTCTGTCGTGGCTGACTTTCACCGCATGCTAGTGTACGCCTCCATTTCATGCTCCCATCACCTGTATGATTCTGTTGCCTGCTCTGCTCGCTGTGTGATCGGGGGAACCCCACTTTGGCTGACGATGGCTGCTGCCCTGCAAACTGCAGGCAAGGCGGCGTGTTTTTGAACCCTGGGCACCACGTCCCTCTAATGCACGTCAGCATGCCGCTGAGCCTTCTTACTGAGCAGGTACTCGTGACCCCACGACCCATGACTGCCCCCTTATCCCTATCCCTGATGTGTTGTGCAGTCCTTCGTCTTCAGACCGAGTCTCGGGATCTGACAACGGGCGGCGTGTGCTCTTACTGCTGCAGGCCGGCGGCAAGGCCACGGATGGAAACATGCGGTTGCTGGACCACAAGTGCGACAGGCTGGACAGATGCGTGCCGTCATTTTTGGGAAGCATTGACGACATGGCTGAGCTCAGCACCTACCTGCAGCAACCCTACCAGGCTCCGCCGATCAGCACCATGGGCATGTGACAGCCAACACGACAACCGGCGTGCGAAAAATATGAGAGACTCCTGCATCGTTATTTTGCCCACTGCGGACATTTTGGCAATGACGCGTGTATCACACTTTGGAAGTTTTGGATTAGTAGGTGTTTTCCCTCTATTGGTTATCACCGAGTAATAGTTAGTAGCTTTTTTTTGAGAGGGTCCATCGATATTGGTTTGGTCCGCCCCCACAACTGGCCCGGCAAGCGCAATAGTGAGGCTTTCCAGTGCGCTCTACGCATTGCAGGCTCATCACTGATCTGCGGAAATAAATGCCCCTTTTTTCCTTGAGGGTTCGCCGGCCACCACACACCTAACTACAAATACATACATTAAGTATATATCTCCAGACAGCCCCGCCCCTGCGGGTTCGCCCCCATGGAGAAACGCAAGTGTGAGGCTTTCCAATGCGTATCTAACGTATTGTAGGCTCATCACCATTCTGCGTAAAATTTTGGTATTCATCGAGAGTTGTAGTTTCTGTAGTAGACAGTCTATGCCACCCGACAATATTGCAAACCATGACCGGATTGTAAGAGGCAAGACACGCGAGCGAAGTTCGCAGGCCGGAGGCCGACCTGCTACATCCCCAAGCCAGGTTGGTATTTGAGCTGCAGAGCTCATCCCCTGCTCTTGTCCCAACCATGTGACGGAGGGTTGTGGGCTGTGTTCTGACCGCAATATCTTCTGCGCGAGTGTGTTGGATCACATGTCGTCTTCTACTTGTCGTGTGTTTCATGATGAGGAGTGTTGGAGTCACCTGCTGATATCTCAGGGGACGTGAACAGTAAGGAGAGACCTGGTCATCATCGCATGTGTGAGTGTGTCTGATAAAGTCATCTTCTGTGTGAGGTTTTCATGATGGGACACTTGGATTACCTGCTGATATCCTGATGGCGTGTGAACAGCAGACAGGGATAAGCGGCGGTGGGGGTGTGTTGAAGAAGGGCGCGGGGGAGGGGGGGGGGGGGGGGGGGGGACCCCAGACGGCAGAAAGGAAATACACTGATCCCTGATCAGGGACAGGAGCTGCTGTCAGAGAACACGGCGAGATCTTGATTCATGAGGGAGCTCATGTGTGTCCCAAACGCGATCTATCCCCTGTGTGGCACAGCTCGGGATGGGTGTGGATGGAGTCACCTTCAGTCTGCAGCCACACAGCGTGACAGGTGAAACATTCGGCAGGGTGGAGTACCAGAGCGTGCCGAGCTTGCAGAACAGCGAGTGTTGCCATGTGCATGCAGAAGACCATCACTGGGGTAGGCACAGGCCAGCAGCTCGGGGAAGCATTTTGCCCGCACATGTTTTACTGTAGGCGTTGTGTGACAATCCCCTCGCTGTGACGGCCGGTGGATTGTGTCTCCCTACATGCTTTTAGTTTGCCTATGGCGGCGGGCTACTGTGGACCATGTCAAAGGGCTCCGGTGCCTCTGCCTGGTTTCCTGTACCCCCATGCACACTTTTGCCACAGGCCATCTTGCAGTGCTCCCCCTGTCCCCACTGTCTAAATGGCCTCTCCAATCTGCCGCAATGCATGCCCTGCTTGTGCGAATTGCCCGTGTCACAACAGAAAACGGTGCAGCAGTTGACCTCTCCATGTCGTCCTGGAGAGGTTGGGCCGACTTCGTGCTCGGCGCGCAGGGTTCAATTCATCGGCATGCCGCCTCGTCAGGTTGTAGGGCATGCAGCCAGCACGGGCGCGCCTTCGGGACCCCTCCCCGGCCGGTCTGGATGATTCCTACAATGCCTGCGAGCATACCGCTGCAGTCTTTACAGCTCTCGCCCCCCATACCCACCCCGCCGGGTGGTAATCGTGGCTGTTTGCTCCCCCCCCCCCCCCCCCCCCCTTCCCCCTCTTGCATGTAACTACTATACCAGAAACAGTGCAGCACTACCCCAGGGCCGGCATCCAACCAATCCTGGGGGAAGGAGGACCAACCAACCCCATGTATGTACGGATTACGTTCGTTCCGAGAAACAGCTTGAATCATACGTCACATACGACCAGCACTGCACACAGCCGTGTTGTGTCACTGTGATCACGACTTTGGTGTTGCGGCGGAAAACATTTTGGCCCTCGACCTATCGTTGTCTTTAGTCTTCTACTCTGTGCGTAAAGCCTGGTGCACATGGCTTGCTCCACGGAGAGGATGCAGGATGTGGCGATGATATCGCGATAAGCTGCACTGCATGTAGTTCACATG
>NW_027452124.1:0-22366 GCF_964194025.1 Convolutriloba macropyga
AACCACAACAAGGCGGCTCGGTAATGTGCGATGGCACATAAGGTTCCGACCCCGCCCATCCACAGTTTTGGCATAATTGTCTACCAAATGAGGAACAGATAGAAAAACCCAAAAATTATTTTTTGCGAATCCCAAAAAAGCCCAAGTCTTTTTCAAAAAATTCTGTATGAACGATAAGATAGCAAATAACTCAGTGGAGTAAAAATTGATGCATTAGATTGCTGTAATATGTCAATATTAAGAAAGCGAGTCAAGACGAACAGCAAAATCAAACAACAACAACAACAACAACAAACATTAATTACATCAAAAAATGTATGTCCCTCTTAAAAACTAAATTCAATAACACAGTCAACATACCGTCAGATAAACCTAAAACTAAACAAAAATAACTTGTAAATCACCAGAAAACATATGTGAACAGTCCATAAAAAGGTTTGGTAACAATTATACAAAAAAGAACAAAAAAAACAGTAAAGTAAAAAAATTAACTTATTTTTTTGAAACACTTAACTTCAAAGTAATAAACACCATTAGGAATCAATTAATATTACCACAAATTTACGATTACCACTGCTTCTATAGAAGGGCATTAGGACCTGTCCTTGTTCATTTTTTAAAGCGGCTAAAAAGAACAACAAAGAACAAACAAAATTTCATACAGAAAACGCTGTCAAAACCGTCCAGCCAAATTTTGGCACTCAAAATATATTTGATTGCGCCTTCTTCAAACAGCTATAATGTAGTACGTGGCCATTCATTAGTAACACTAGGTAACAAGTAGACAAAAAAGCGAAGTGCTAAAGTATGTAATACTTTTAATTTTTTTTTCGAAACAAAATTACATTCAATGTCATGAAAGGCATTAATTACAAAAAGAGCTATTTAAATAGGGTCGTTTATTCTTGAAAAGGAAGCCCTAGAGACCTGTAATTATCCAGAATATTTCTTGCATCTACAAAAAGAACGTCAAATATGACAAAAATCAAATTAATTTACTTTTTTTTGTGAAAAAACGGTGTCGAAGCCAGTAAGGTCATAACAAATTCTTTAAAAAAAAGATTTTGGGACACCAATCCCTTTTATTCCCTTAAAACCCATAGTTTCATATTTGACCTGTAATTAACTAACGAGATTAGGTAACAAAAAGAAACATAAAAAGATCAAAATTGCGAAGTTAAAAAGTTTTTTTTTAATTTTGGAAAACGACTGTTTTCAAAGTCATGAAAGCCATCAGCTATCTACTAATATCAGAATATCGGTTCTTCTATTTTCCATGTAAAGCAAATGATAGCTATCACTATACAGGAAATTTCATACGAACGAAACGACAAAGTATAAATGACAGTTAGAGACAAAATTAAAAAATTCAATTGATTTCTTCTAGAAAGAGGGGTCGAGGCCGTTAAAACGATGATGTATATCTTTCAGGATTTTAATATGTTCAATTGTGCCTTATTCTGAATGCTAATAAGGTTACATGAGAACTGTCAATAATGTGATAATGTGACAAAATTAGAAAACGTGAAAAACTGGCAAATATCAAAACAAACAAAAATCTGAAATCTTGTAGTATCAAAGCAAGAAAACAATAACTTCAGGCTTAAAACTGCAACCGAGAACAAAGGTTAAATCAGTAGAAAGAAGAAGCAGTCTTTCTTTGCTGACACAAAGCTGGAAGTTGAACAAATTAAGAAAAAAATAGAGGAAAAATTTAATTAAGCCATTATTTATTGAAAAGTCAATTATTTTAAAAAAAAGAAACGACCATAAAATTTCAATTAAAAAACTAAATGCTTTAACTTGGAGCTGCTTAGCAAGCGAATTGGTTGGACCCATCACTCCTGAGCTTTGATTTGATATGTTCTGTTCTTTATTATTAAAAAAAGTCTTTCTTTTTAAAAAAAAAAAGACCGACTGATTACAACCCGATTTTTTTTGGATTGTAACAGTCCAAGAATGGCCCAAAACTAGCCCTGCTAATACTTATTGTCCATTAGGAACAATTGATGTTTCGAATGTTGTAGATAGAGATAATTTGCTAGTTGAAAACTCAAAATAAATTCAGCATTTTTGATAATCAACGACTAAAATTAGCAAAAAACGGCAAAGTTTTAACTACAGTGCACTCTCAGCGGACTCTGAAGTAGAAATAGCCCCCCTCTGAGTCTACAAAGATTGTATGAGTGTTGTTTGGGGGTGTACCGTCGGCAAATTTAATCAAAGTGGACTAAAGTAGCTTATTTCGTGCTGTTTTTGATTAAAAAGGCTAAATTTTGAAATGTTTATCCAGATTTTTTTACCAAAAAAATTAAATCAAAACAATCAACAATGCTTGTTCGTCTTCAAAAATAAAATCAACGACACTATTGTTAAAAATTATATCAAATTTTAGCAAAATTGACGAAAATTTAGGCAAAAATTCCGGAAAATGTGAATAAAAACAACGTGAATTCACTCTTCTTTTCTCAGAATTTTAAACCTCGATAACTCCCTGTAGAAAACGAAAATTAAAAAAATCTTTTTAATTCCATATTCTACGCTGGACGAGCTTTCTAATGATACCAGTCTCAACTCTCTACGATGAATATATCGAGCGGCGAAAATTCACGGAACAAAAAAAACCCATTTGAGTATATAGTTCCTCCCCCCCTCAAGAGGGTCGGAACAATAAATTGTTCTTAGAAACCGCAAGTAAGACATAAATGAATTGCATGGTTCTTGGGGACCATTGGTCAGGCCGTAAATGAAAAAAGATATTCTCATTAGACTTTGCTATATCTATTTATTGTGCAGAAGTGGCAAAAAAATGGTCGAGATCAAAAAAATATTTTTTAATTCTCTGGTGTCCTAGAAATCAATCCAAGAACATAAACCATATCGCATTCAAGGCCATAGAAATTATAATGCGCACATAGATTTAATATGGAAAATTTTCGTTGGTAGATGTTGAAACCGTCACCAGGTATATCAATCTCTCTGGGTACAGTGAAGGAAAAATGCATGGCTATTTGTACCGCTGATAAATTGTTTCTGATACCGTTTGCGTGAGTGGACATGAGTATTCAATTCGAATTATGTAGCATAAAATGTTTGTTTGTAGGTGTTTATGATTGTCAAACAAGTAGCCATCGGATGTAACCATTTATGGTCTTGCGTATGGTTTCCAAGATCTATTTATGTTGTTTTTAACAGTTTCAAAGAAGGATAATCTCGCGAGTGCATGTAATACAGATACCAATTATTCAGAGCACTGTTTTCATAAGTTTTTGCTGAAATGATGAGCATAACTCGAATCCGGGTGCTTCTGACCTGGTTTGACCTACATGTGTAACCATAGCATGAGCATATTTTAGTCATTATTAGCCTAGGAAAAAAAATTTATCTTCTACTTTAGCAACAAATAACAGTTTATTGCATGCTTGCAATGAAAAGATAACATAGGCACGCTATGATGATGACGGTACTAAATCATGGATTCTTATCGCGACTACTCGAATTATAACATTTTTTTGTGTCCTATCTGTAAGAAAAGACACATTTTTGTAGTATTTTTTCAGTAAAAAAGAATCGCTCAATTGTCTTGACTGACGAAGCATTCAAAGCTAATTATCGATTTTTCTGAAGACGAAAACTGTTCGAGTAATTCTTTTCTAAATGTCCAAGACTTGTATAAACATCGACAAGTCCTCATCAAATTTGCGGCTTGAAAACGAAAACGAACATTGCAGAACAAATGGTTTTGGTTTGCCCATAAACTTCCCTTTTCATCTTAGTAATTCTTCACCAAAAAAGTTTATAGAATATTCCCGGGTCACAATCATACAATCATACGACTTTCTATGATTTCAAACTAAGTCATATGTAATTCTTGGTATTAAAAGTTGGTCATTTGTTTGATTTGTTTGATTTCTAAGTAGTCATAAAAAATATGAGATTTCTTGGATATCATAAAAAATTGTTGTTCATGTTTGCTAAAAATTGTAAAATTTGCTTGGAAATTATACAAGGTCATATTTTGCGCATAAAACTGCATTTATCTGAAGAATGGGAATTCATAGGAATAAACTGGCTTCAAATCTTATGGAAAATTTAGCCATATAGATAGACTTGTTCATTCGTTCAGCACCTAATTTTGCCGCCTGTTTTTCGCAGCAGGATGTTTTGGTTGATAACAAAGCGATGACGGCGAAAATCACATGGGCGATGCCTTATGAAAAAAGTGAAAATATAAACTCAAGTAAAAAAGGAAGTAGGATTCCTGGAAATGATACTAAGATCTTATATGATTTTTGTGATCATACAAAGATCATATATGATTTGTTTGGATTCCAACTGTGATCGTACTATCAAATCATTTATGTATAGTATGAAATCATAATTGGTCGTTGTATGATATCATAGGAATTTGAGCTCGGGTTACAGAGTTTCCAATGATCGACAAAATTAGGAAAAGAAGTATTTCAATACAGAAGTTTTCCTTTTTGCCAAAAAACACTAAATAGTGACCTACAGTAAGAAAGTATCAGTTACGACGGCCTACGCAAAAAGTTAGTAATCCATATCAGCGATGTTAATTTTTCCAAATCTAGGAAATGCGGTAAATGAGGAAAAAACTCACAATTACAAACTAGTTTTCAACAATTTAAAACGCACCGTACATATTGCCCATCAGAGAGATCGAGGGAAAAGCGGCCAGCAACAAAGTTTTAAAGCTATTTGTGAGAATGCCAACAAAATTATCTCGAGATGAAACGCACTTCAAAAACAATTGTGCCAAAGTAATTGATGTTTATTGTTACTGCGAATGTATGCTCAAAATATGTTTATGATAACATTTTCTGTTTTATGTTTCGATCTGTCAATAAAAAGCGATTAAAATTCAAACAAAAACTAAAAACAGCGTCTTTTGATAACTCATGATAACACAGTCAATTAAATGTTCGCAAATTTTGATTACGTCAAGTATCTATCCTCGACAGTAATTTTCTACTTAATTCAAGTAAAAGAAGTTTACTAAAAGTTTTATAAAACTTTTAGGATTTAGATGTTCTTACTGTAGCAAGGATTCGCCACAGTTTTTTTTAATACAAACTGGCTTGAACTAGCAGTTAACTTTTCACAAACCCAAGACACTACGGTACTACATTGCAACAATTGTACGTTTAATGATTTTTTGTTTTTTTTAACTTAAGCTCAACGGGTATTGTTCAATTTTGTTTAACATCGTGCGTGCTTTTATTGTATTACATAAAGCGCCTACGTTGCGATACAGCAAAGTAGCAGTTTATTTTTCTTCAAATATACTGTATTGTAGGAATTGTTTCAAATTGATATTTAAAAAACCTCTATTAGATCTAAATATTAAAATTCAAAAAAGTCCGTTTCAATTGAGGCATGATGATCCAGATTCGATTTCAATTGATAAAAAAACAACGGAAAACGAAACTTTTTTTCCAAATAACTTTCAAGAGAAAATTGTATTTTCTGAAAAAAAATGTTCATTGAGAGAACTCATTTAATTAATAATTCTCTACTGCTAGATTTGGCTATTTTATCAGAGGGTGACTTATTCATTTTTACGTTTTTTAAATTGTTTTCTTGGCACCGGTTCTGTTTTAGTTCTGCTGAGAGGCATTGGCATAAATTTTCTGTATCATCCACATGACAAATCATTCAACGCCAAAAAGTATTTCAGTATTGGAAAGTAAAAAAAATATGGAGCTTATTTATGTGCTTTTATGATAGTATAAAAACCTCACAAAGTTTAAGTACTGATCCAGTAGTTGCTAACTTTGATCCAGTCATGAGGCATGGTACATAGTGATCAAGTAGAAGGAGACATGAAATTTTTTCAGTACAATGCAATATCGTTTTATTCTGGACAACATTTGCAATGCCTGGTCATAATTTACAAAACCTGAATTTTTCGAATAATCCTGAGAAGTCTTCATTAGATCTTTGTTAGAATTGGGACTCTTTGCAGAATATGAGTAATGTTTTCGGGTTATCGTGTGTAATCACAAATGCTTTCCACTTCTGAATTGAAATGTGACAAAAAAACTTTAGTAATTACTTTTTTTTACTTGCCTGAATCCTAGCTTGCTCGGTTATTTTTACGTAACGCGAAGCGAATTTATTCTCAACCTCCATAAATGATAAGTTTAGCTAAAAACTTGCAAAAATTTTAAGGAAATTTGATTTGAAATGGTATCTCCCATGGTTGCTATTTTAAAAAGGATTATGCGTTTAAATCTGAACAACACTATTCTACTCTTGAAACGCCAATTCAGACTTTTTTTTGTTTTTATACAAGAATCTTATCAAGATTTTATCCAGATAATTCAACTTTCGCCTCACAGGTTACATTCATTATTTTGTGTTCACGTTATTTTCATGTTTTTCTAGTAACAGGTTATTTTCAAGATTTTTTAAAACCACGGGTCATTTTCAGGAACTGATTATCAGCACAGGTAGTTGGAGAGGCAGCTCAAATTCATCCTCAGAACTGAAATTTCAGCATCATAAATGTATAAATTGGGAGCATTTAGCGTGTATATTTACAAGCAATTATAGTCTGTATAGTATAGCTTAACCCGGGTCGAGACTGAATGGTTAACTTGTAAGATTTTGCAAGTCGAATTGTTAACTTGTAAGAACTTGCAAGAAACTTGCAAGTTCTTACAAGTTAACCATTCGGCCTCGACCCGGGAATATTTGAGCCCTCTTGTAGACGAACTCTTGGAAAGAACATGAGCAGTTAAACCCTAAACTCAAATTAATGATTAAAATCGTGAGCGCAAGGAGTTCTAATTGATGACAGAACATCATCTAAAGGAGGTAATTTGAGCATTAAAACTGAGCTTAGTCAAAATGAAGGCAAGGCAGACTTTAACATGCTAAGAGTACTAGTCATCTTAAGAGACACATGAGTATTTTTCGAGCTCAAATCTACTAGCCCCTCTTTTTCATAATCGTCCCGGCCAGACAACTTTTAGCTAACTATTTACAAAAGAAAAGCTTGACAAAAAGTAAGAGTGTTGTCTTTTGTGATAGAATATTATATAAATATGGTAATTTTACCGCTAATTCCGGCCCATCGTTTGTTTCCAAGACTCCAATCACTGAGTTGTTGATGTACACCAATGGTCGATCTTGACTCTGAAATTCAAAAACCAAACATTTATTTAGCACCATACAATATAGAGTCATACCAGATTATGAGACGCATAGCTCTCGAAATTCTAGATTGCTAATTATCCAATTACATAGATCTATGTAATTTGATAATTGTTCCGACCCCTCTTGAGGGGGGAGGAACTATATACTCAAATGGGTTTTTTTTGTTCAGTCAATTTTGGCCGATCGATATATTCATCGTAGAGAGTTGAGACTGGTATCATTAGAAAGCTTGTCCAGCGTAGAAAATGGAATCAAAAAGATATTTTTGATTTTCGTATTTGACAGGGAGATATAGAGGTTTAAAATTTCGAGAAAATAGAGTGAATTCTGTTGATTTCATTCACTTTTTCGTAATTTTGACTAAAATTTCGCCAATTTTGATAAAATTTAATAAAATTTTCGAGAAAATGTTGTTGATTTTAAGTTTATAGACCAAATAAATTGTCGGCTATTTTGATTGATTTTTTTTTTGGTCACAAATTCCGGCTAAATATTTCACAAAATTCAGACTTTTTCATCAAAAGCAACTCGAAATAAGTTTCTTTAGTCCACTCTGATTAAATTTGCAGGTAGTGCACAACCAAACCCCACTAACACAATCTTTGTAGACTAAAAAGGAGGCTAATTTCACTTCAACTTCCGTTGAGAGTGCTCTGTAAATAAAACTTTGGAGTTTTTTTGCTAACTTTATTCGTTGATTATCAAAAACGCAGCAATTGTTTTCGATTTTTTAACTAACAAAACATCTATATCAATGACATTCCATAAATTAAATATTCCTTATGAACAATCAGCATTAGCAGAATTAGTTCTGTGCCAATCTTGGACTGTTACAATCCAAAAATAATTAAGATTGTCGTCAGTCGGTTTGTTATAAAAAAAAGTTCCATTTTTTATTTAATTGAATAACAGAACATTTCAAATCAAAGCTCACTAGTGATAGGTCCTATTGGCTTCCTAATTAGCTCAAAATTAATTTCTCTAGTTGATTGCTTGAAAGCTTATGGTCGTTTTGACTTTTAAAATACTTGATTTTTAAATAAAAAATGGCTTATTGAACATTGCCTCCACTTTTCTCTTAATTTGGTCAACTTGTAGCTTAGTGTCAGCAATCAAAGAGTGTTCCTTCTTTCTGCTGAATTCAAATTTAGTCTTTATTGCGGTTTTACGCCTTAAGTTATGGTGTTCTGGTTTTGATACTACTAGATTTTTTTTTTATTTTTATGTATTTGCCCATTTTTCATGTTTTCTAGTTTTGTCAAATTATCACGTTATTATATGTTCATATATCAGATTTTTTGCGTTCAAAATAACGCACAACTGATAATATATAAATCCCTAACGATATAGATTGTGGTTCTTTACCGCTTCGGCAGTACTTTCTCGAAGAATTTAATTGAATTTTTTAATTTTGTCTTTAACTGTAGTTTTTACTTTGTCTTTTTAGTCGTATTTAATTTCCTGTACATTGATCCGGTTTGATTGGCTTTTCCTGGATAAATAGATGAGACGATGTTTTGATATTAGAAGATATATAATGGCTTTCATGACTTTGAAATCAATTGTTTTCCAAAATGAAAAAAAAACATTTCAACTTCTCAATTTTGTTCCTTTTATTGTCTGTTTGTTACCTGGTCTTGTTAATTAAAGGCTAAAGATGACATTATTTTTGTCAAAGGAAGGTGTCAAAAGAGATTGGTGTCACAAAATCTAATGTGCTTAAAGAATTCGTTATGACTGGCTTCGACTCGGGTTTTTCAAAAAAAAAGTCAATTAATTTTTGATTTTTGTCATATTTGACGTTTTTTTCGTAGACGTAAGACTTGTTCTGGATAATTTGAGGTCTCGAGGGCTTCCTTTGGAAGAATAAACGAACCTATTCATTTTTTTCATTTTCTAAATGATGGCATTCATGTCTTTGGGAATAATTTTTTTTCGATAAAAAAAAGTATTAAATAATCTTGCTTTTTTCTTTTTGTTCTAATTGTTACCTAGTTTCATTAATGAGAAGTCACATAATACAAGTCAAGGGAAGGTGCCAAAAAGGATTGGTGTCACAAAATCTGATGTTTTCAGAGAATTCGTTATGACTTTACTGGCTTCCACACGGGTTTTTCAAAAAAAAAAGTAAATGAATTTTTGATTTTTGTCATAATTGACGTTCTTTTTGTAGACGTAAGACATATTCTGGATAATTGCAGGTCTGAAGGGATTCTTTTGGAAGAATCGACCAACCTATTCAAACTTTTCGTTTTGTAATTAATGGCTTTTATGTCTTTGCAAATAAATTTTTTTCAAAAAAAATTAAGTTTTAAATAATTTTGCATTTTTTTTTTCATTTTTGTCTAATTGTTGCTTATTTTCATTAATGAGCGGCCACATAATACATTATCGGTGTTTGACGAAGGTGCAATTGAACATATATTGGGGCCAAAGCATGGCTTTTCGGCTCCCAGAGCATTTTATGGCAAGTTTTAATTGATTTTCAGTTTGTTGACTACTTGTTGTTCTTTTTGTAACTGCAAAAAAAATTGAATACCAAGACTTCTTAACTCCATTCTATTTTTCTTAATTTCATTCTTAATTTCTTAATTTCATTCTATTGAATCATTGGTAATTGTAAACCTATGGAAGATTTTAGTTGATCCCTAATGATTTTCATTGTTTTGAAATTAATTGTTTTTTTTTAAAAAAATTCAGCGAATTTTCTAACTTTAAAGTTTCTGTTTTTTTTGTCTGATTTATACCAAGCTTTATTATGAAATGGTGAATAACCATTTTTTTCTGGTGAGTTACAAGTTATTTTGTTTATTTTCAGTTTTATCTGACGCTATTTTGACTTTATTATTAAGTTTTGTTTTTAAAATGGACATAAATTTTTTGATGTAATTAATGTTTGTTGTTGTTGTTTGATTTTTTTGTTCGTCTTCACTCGTTTTCTTAATATCGGCTTATCTCATCAATCTAATGCATCTCTTTTTACTCCACTGAGTTATTTGCTTTGGAGGATATCTTTTCGTTCATATATTATTTTTTTGAAAAATACTTGAATTTTTGGGTTTTCTATCTGTTCCTCATTTGTTAGACAATTATGCCAAAATTGTGGTTGAGCGGGGTCGGAACCTTATGTGCGATCGCACATTACCGAGCTGCCTTGTTTGCTATCTAGAATTTTCGTGAGCTTTCTAAAATTTTCGAGAATTTTCTCATATATCAACTTATTTCAGGCGAAATGGGGGTGACAATTGTGACTGTTTAAGCATCGTTCAAAAAGTTATATGACCCTTGTATGATTACCACGATATCATTCAATTTATATATGACCTTGTACGATTACCGGGGATCAAATATGATCTTGTATGATTACCAGGATTTTTGTATGATGAGCAACCCGGGGAGTCGGCGCACGGATATAAATGTCATAGATGCTGGCTTTTATGAAGAACAAATTAACAGACATGATTTTTTGATATTTTTAAACCAATCAAATCAATATGTGAAAATTATCCTCGTTATCAGTGACTTAGGTACAACTGCTTATAAACTGCTGGAAAGAAGCTCCTGCTCCTACTTTTCCGGCACCCGACGTTTTGCAACTTTTAAACTCAAGTGAGTTCAGGTTTTTTTCGTTGAAAGCTTTCACTTGAATGAAAGAAGCTCTTTCTACGAAGATTTCACTCAACAAAAGTTTTGTCTCTCGAGCTTACTCAATTACGAGCTCATCAATTTTTGGCATTCTTGTTTCAATTCCAACATTTTTCGTGTGCTCAAGGGTCACTTTGTTCAGACTTTTTTTTGTTCAAAGTTGTCTACCCTCAGCCTGTCGTTTGTTCAAAATTGCCGATGTTGAGACTGTCATAAGTTCAATAAAACCTATATCCAGACTATCCACGTTGAAAAAACACACCTATGTCCAGACTATCCTCCGTTCAAAACCACCTGTGTCCTTACTATCCAGCAATCAAAAACACCTATGTCGAGACAATCCTGCTTTCAAAAACAACTATTGTCAGACTTTTGCGCGTCAATTTTTTTCAAGGCCGTATAATTAATCCACTTTCAGTCTGACCTTTCAAATTGGAGAGCCTCATAGCAAACAATTTTGTCTGAAAAATTTTTCAAAACTTATAGGAAATGTGCTCAGATTTTTAATCCTTCCATCACTTACGAGACGAAACCCTCTAAGGAAGCGGTTATCGATTTTCACCTTAATGTGCATATTTTTGACTGATAATTTTACTCTAACGTAAATTGTTAGATTATATGTATATTTATTCCCTGTGAAACTGAAGTACTCAGATAATCTAAATCAATTAGTTTACCTATCCGGGTTAGGGTTTGAATTAGAAATAAGGTTGTAAATGCGGTGAACTGCCGTTCTGAACAAAAAGTTTCATTTTTAGTGGTGTATAAAAAAAACGAAGAAGAATTTTAAAATTGCTGCAGCTTTTAAAATCTTAAGTGTATTGATGACTTTTGATTTAAAAAATCGAGAATTAAATAGATATCTGATAATGGACGTTTTTCCCTGTTTTTCGCGAATATTTGGGAAGATTTATAAGTATTGAAAATTATGCCATAATTGGCAAACTCTGCTATAAAAATTGTTGTCAGACTGTTGTGATTAATGACTCGTGGTAAAAAAAACTGTGTCAGAGAAAATTTTAAACCGTTGATTGTGAATTTGATAAAGAATTGAAGTATTTTGTCTATGAGACCAATATCCCTGGCAGTTTTATCTCTCAACCATGTCTTTATTTAATGTGTAATATGGGAGTATCATTATCTATTTTCACTTATTCACTGATAAAGAAATAAAAAAAACAATTGCAAAAAAATTCAAATATCAAAAACTAAAATAATCTATCGGTTCTTAACCGATTCACGATTTTAGCGAAATGAGATAAGTAGTTCAAACCCTAGTGATGAGCGGATTCAAATCTTGCAAGAATCTTGCAAGATGATTCAAAACTTGCAAGATTCTTGCAAGAATCTTGCAAGATATCAATCAAGGCCAAAAAATAAATCTGGGTACAAGTGTTTTAGGAAACATCTTTGAAGCAAGTTTTTGTTTACTGAACAAGTTACGAAGCCTAATTCAATGAAAAAAAATTAAGCCAGGATTCAAAACCTTGCAAGAATCTTGCAAGAATCTTGCAAGATTTTGAGTTCCGGAAAAAATATTTATGTGTTTTTGGTAGCTAAAACTAACTGAAAACCAAATATCATGACTGATATCAGAAATCTTGATCAGCAAAACTGAAAATAATTGACTTTTTTCGTCAACGCCTTTTGAATGTGAAAACTTGCAAGAATCTTGCAAGATTCTTGCAAGATTTTGAATTCAAATACAACTTTCCGACAAATAAATAGAAATTACTCGAGGCAATCAAATCCGTCTTTTTAAAGTTCAATTTAATTAATAAAAAACAGAAATATTTCAATCTTTTTTTCCATCTTTCATTAAAACAAATTATTTTTAGAGAAACAAACAGTTGGGACTTTTTGTTACTGATCCTGTCCGTAATTTAGCATGTTTTTGTTGTCGTAAAAAAATTCCAATTAATTTGAAGTCTAATTATCTTCCTTAGGAGATTTAAAGTAACCCATGATGCCTTCAGTTGTTAGCTATTGGTGTTAATGTCCTTGAAGTGTTTTCATTTAAAAAAAATCGGTGTGTTTTTGAAAATTCATCTTTTGTTCTTCTTTCATTCGATTTATAGTTCAATCTTCTTGTAAGAAAATCAACTTGGCTTTCTGGTAACTCAAACATTAACTTTAACATATATAATTTGTTGTTTTGTTGTTTTGTTTTGTTTGGAGATAGAGTTTGAGCCTAGTTTTTTTGCTAGGTCACCGCTCATTTCTCCTATAGCTGTTAGTTTGTAACTGCACCGTAGCCGGTCCCAAGCCCGGATGAGAAAGGAGGAGGGAAACACACCCAGAACATACGAGAAGATCTCAATAAAGTTGATTTTTAAATCAACTTGAGACTTTTTCCAACAATTTTAATGCCATTTTATATATAATTTGCTGTTTTGTTGTTTTGTTTTGTTTGGAGATAGAGCTTGAGCCTAGTTTTTTGCTAGGTCACCGCTCATTTCTCCTATAGCTGTTAATTTGTAACTCCGCCGTAGCCGGTCCCCAGCCCGGATGAGAAAGGAGGAGGGAAACACACCCAGAACATACTGGAAATAGCTCAAAAAAGTCAGTCTTAACTTGACTTGAGCAAATTTTCCGACACAATTTCATGCTTAACATTGAAATATTTAGCTCGTCTGCCATCGTCATCTAGCCAGGTAACCACAAAAAAGAATTCAAAATCTTGCAAGATTCTTGCAAGAAAAATTTAAAATCTTGCAAGATTCTTGCAAGAAGAATTCAATTCTTGCAAGAATCTTGCAAGAAGAATTCAATTCTTGCAAGAATCTTGCAAGAAAAGTGGAAGAACTATGCATTATCTTGCAAGATTTCTTGCAAGATTCTTGCAAGATTTTGAATTCTTTGATCACTAGGGAAGATATTGTTGAACATTTTCATTGCAATAACATCTTTTTATTTTTTTTTCAAAAATATGGAGCAGAGACTTCTGCTTGATTTGTAAAATTTCATGAACACTAAGAACTGGTGACTTAACGTCATAAGAAAACTGAGACGTTCTTCTTCTGAGATCTAGTCAGAATAAAAAAATTGCTAAATTCAAACAGAGTTAATGCGTACTTTGCTTGTTATTTCTAATCAAACATCACTTGTTATTTTTTTATATAATACGTGACTACTCACAACCCTCCCAAGTCGAGTTTAGAAAGGTGATCTGGCTGGATTCTGTCGCAAAAAATTATCCATCAGAAAGACCACTTTCCATTAGTAGGAAGACCATTTGAGACCAAATTAACCCTCAGATTGCGTTATAATTCTTCTGCCTAATAAACCTCGGCTTAGAATGAATCATTCTCTAGGTCTTTCATTTGCGTTTGATTCTTATTCTGAGCAGCCTGTGCTAGGAACTCAATTCCAACTTTCAAAAAATGATTTTTAGCCATAATGATTTGCTTATCACTTTTTTATTAAAACTGTCGACGGGTTAACAGCGCTGTGATTGAGTATCAAAAGTGCAATTAGTTTGCACTGTGCGTGGGTCTAACGAAACTCAATGATTTGCTCAAAGGAGATTTCAGTCTAGGGATGGTCTGAACATTTCAAATGCACAGACATCTGGACGATGGTCTCTAAAATACCAGTGCTCAGTCTCATGGAAGCTTGAACAATGGTTTGTTTTGAGTCTGTTCAGACGTCCCTTCCCTTCCGTTTGGATTGGCCCTGTCCCAGACAAATTCAAGTGCACGAGAGTGTAATGAGAGGTCGGTTCTGAACTTTGAGCGCAACTGGAAAAGCTCCCGTGTAAGTTTGCACAAAAGTCTGGACAATCTGGAAATTATTAGGTCCAAGGTCGCAAGAAAGTCTGCACAATAGTCTGGAACTTGTCTGATCAGAGGTGATTTTGGGACCTCTCGGACCTCATCATGGATCTTCTTTATTCACTGTGCATCTTAAAATTCAGCTCAGGCGAAAAACAACTATGTTTCGTGTGTGTTTGCGAAGTACACTCTGATCAAACAATTGTGCCTGAAACGCATGCCTGATTAACCTCTTATGAGCTCATAAGTTTTTATTTTACTGCTCTGAAATAGAGCTAAGAACTTTTTATAATAAGACACAATTCCGCTTAAAATTGTTTCTGATAAAACTATATTGCGGGTATTCTCAGTAAGCGCTCGCAAATCCGTCCGGATTTGTCATTGATCCGTGCGTAAGCCTGGGTTCACTGTGAATCTGTAATTTTGGGCATCAAAGTAACAATTGTACGCTCGAGTTGGTCTGATCTCTGGTCGGTTTAACTTCAGACCTCAATTTGGGTTTCACGTTGTTCATGGGTGTAAGAGGACGGTAGTAGCTGCTTCCCAGGTCGAGGCCCCAGACAGGAACAACCTCTACCAAGACTCAAATTGATTGAACACTCTGTCTTTCCAGATTAGAGCCACAGGGTCTGGAAATTGGTTCGAGCGCATCAAGGTCTCGACAATGATCCGATTTGGGTCTGATCGCATGTTCTGGGACGGTCTGATCAGAGGTAATTTCCGTCTCAGTGGCTGTAAAACTTAGTACTTTTTCCTATTTCTGTAAGAACATGGCAACTTGATTGACAATTCTTCTGTAACGACTGTAACGACTAGACATGGATTTCGTTATTCTTAAAACTTGACAGCATCAAGAAATATGAACATTAATTATTTCTCCAGGCCTTTTTGAAGAAAGAAAGAATAAAATTTGTCTCCACCTACCTCGAGTACACCTTTAACGGTGGAAGAGCTGACATGCCAGTATAAAGGTAAAAAGCAAATTAAAACAGAAATATAATTCATTTTAAATTAACAAAATTAACCACTTCCTGCAAGAATAATAGGAAAACAAACCACAGCAAACCATAAACAACACAAAGTTCACTTTGGTTTCTAGTTTTCCTGTTTCTTTATGTACAAAAAAAACACGACTTAGTGTAAAATAATAACCAGCAGCTCTAAGTTGTGGCTGAAATCTGGGTTTAACATGTGGTTGTGTTGCATTTAATTTCAAGATTTCGGTTTTTAGCAGACAAGTACTTGAGTGGTTTTAATATGCATGGATGTAGTACCAAATCTGTGTCAAAAACAGTCGATACACGGAAGAAATTCAGCTTGTTGAAATCTGAATATGCAACTGGCGTGTTTGGAATAAACTATTGGAAACTTTAATCTAGGAGCTATATAAAAAGGTTTATTCCTATCCGCCGTTCATTTATTTCACAACTTTGTTAAACTGTCTGAACAATGCGGCATTTTTGGTGTTGATCTGATTACGTTTGCGCGAAAACAAGCCAAATTAGTCAGCATTTTTTAAAATCCTGTAACATCTGATAAGATGTCTAGTCAAAATTCTCATCCCTAGTCGACTTATACCTACGAACATACCGTGTTCAACCAAAATTGTCCATGAAAAGACCGTGCTCTACCGAAATGGGCTATGAAGAGATTTCGCATTCACTTCGGCGAGAGCCTCGACTTTATATAGACCCAAAATTGGTCAAACTAGACAGTGTAATGACAAAAAAAGAACTTCTAGACAATATATTAACGATAAAAAGACACCTCGACTCATTAAAGAAATTTTCCTCTGAATTATGAAACGTATTTTCAGTCGCCTAATAATATAGTAATCGATTCTTGAAATTGGTTCTCAAACCTCTGGTTCTTAAAGTTGGTAATTTTGAGTCTACATGACCTGTATGTCGGATTATTCTCATATTCATCTTGCGTGTTTTCAACCAAAAATTTGCTGCATATTTAACATCAGAAGAAACAGACCGTCTTATTCATCAAGTTGAAGCCCAGGTCTAGGTGCAGACTTATGAAAAGACAATGCTCGACCAAAATGTGCTATGAAAAGACCATACTCGACTCATTTGAGCTATGAAAATATTTTACTGGACTTTAAGACATTCTGAACTTTAGCTCGACTCAGATTTTTCGCAAAAGATTTTAACTGGACCCAAAATTTTACAAAAGGCTTTGCCTCAACCCAAAATTTGGGCTCGACTTACATGACACCAGGTATACCCAAATCGTCACGGGCAAATATGCCCGATGCGTGTATCTCTTGTTCGTTTTTCCTATATTGATACTTTGAAAATGCAACAATACTGCGGAAAATAGCTAATTTAGCAGAAACCCGCAAAGTTGAAGGGAAATAAGCAACCCGTGTTCGAAAAGTGTCCTAATCTTAACCGCGAAATACAAGTACAAATTTGATATCCTATTTTTCGCACATCTTGTATCACGCATCTGCATCTGCTCCATTTATGTATCGCTTTTTTCGCACGCAACGTAACTCGATTTTGCACTATAATCCGCAGTTAAGCCTAATTTAATGCGCATTTTGAGCTTAAAAGTGATTATTAAAGCTTTATTACTACTACTAGTACTTAATACTACTTAATTATTACTTATCAAAGAGTTCCTAGCCACTTGATTGAATCTACTCCCGTACCACATTGACAAACAAAGCCTTTTTAAACAAAAGATTTTTCGTAAAAATCAGTTTTTGTGGCACTGGGACGTACATCATATATTTCACGAAATAGTGGAAAATTATTTCACAACACCAGTGAAAATGGATTTGGCCAATAAAAGTAGATTTGGCGAGTGAAAATAGATTGGGCCAGTCTCACATTGACAAACAAATCCTTTTTTTGAGCCAGGGATTTTTCGAGAAAAAAAACACATTTTGTTGCTTTGGGATGTACCATTTCTTAAAGTATTGACATCAAAGCAAAAATTTTTGGTTTTATACAATCCATATGAACAGGCTTCACTACGAAAATAGTATGAGCAACACTCTACAACTCTTTGACCCATAGGGTTACATCATATTTTTTAAATAAGAGACGAATTTTGAGAAACATTGGACGAAATTGCAAAACTTGACTTTATACAACACTAATCTTAAGTTTCTTTACATCATAGCCAAAGTTAGTCTAACACACGTTTCTTATATAACTATAAACCACCTAGACCCAATAATGGAGAAAAAAGAAGGCATTTTACATGAAAAACAGACGATTTTTTTGCGTTTCCGAACTTTACATTTCTAACGTACCAATTATTCAAGTATTAACCCTAAAGCAAAAATTTTTAGTTACATACAACCATTAGGAATAGGAGATACTACGAAAATAGTACGAGCAACATTCTACAATTCCTTGACCCGTAGAGTCACATCATGTCTTTTAAATTAGAGACAAATTTTGAGAAACATTGGACGAATGCAAAATTGGGCTTCCTATGACCCTAATCTCAAATTTCTTTTCATCATAGCCATAGTTAGCCTGACACACGATTCTCTTATAATTATGAACCACCTGGACCCAATAGTCGAGAAATAAGAAAGCATTTTACATAAAAACAGACGAATTTTTGCGTTTCTTAACCTTATTCGTCTAATTTACCAATTTATCAAGTATTGACCACAGAGCAAAAATTTTTGGTTTAACACAATCCATATGAATAGGAGATACTACAAAAATAGTATGAGCAACATTATTCAAGTCCTTGACCCATACGGTCACATCATACTCTTAAAATAGGAGACGAATTTTGAGAAGCTTTGGAGGAAATCGCAAGACTTGACTTTATATAACACTAATCTTAAATTTCCCTATATTGAAACCAAAGTTAGCTTGACACACGTTTCTCTTATAACTTTGAACCACTTAGACCGAACCACATCTTTGAACACAACTTTGAACACCCTGACTACCCATAGAGAGAGAGAGAGATAGAGAGAGAGAGAGAGAGAGAGAGAGAGCGAGAGAGAGAGAGAGAGAGAGAGAGAGAGAGCGAGAGAGAGAGAGAGAGAGAGAGAGAGAAAGGGCGATACGGAGGCGGAGTACGGTAATAATTTATCAATAGGATAACCAAGATACTTATCTAACTTAAACATCATGATTTTTAGTGTGCGTACTAAAGTGGACCGATGCAATGTGGTTTACTATTGCAATTTCAACGGAATCGATTCTGGATCTTGTGGAAGCCTAACCAAAAAAACACTTAAAATTAAAAACTGGCAATAAAGAAATTGAGCATTAGATAACTTTCAGTAATCAAAAATATATGTAAAAATAGTAACTTTGCGTAGTTTTTCCAATAGATTTTTGGATCCAGGGTAATTTTTGGATTTAAGGTAAAAAGCAAATTAAAACAGAAATATAACTCATTTTAAATTAACAAAATTAACCAGTTCCTGCAAGAATAATAGGAAAACAAACCACAGCAAACCATAAACAACACAAAGTTCACTTTGGTTTCTAGTTTTCCTGTTTCTTTATGTACAAAAAAAAACACGACTTAGTGTAAAATAATAACCAGCAGCTCTAAGTTGTGGCTGAAATCTGGGTTTAACATGTGGTTGTGTTGCATTTAATTTCAAGATTTCGGTTTTTAGCAGACAAGTACTTGAGTGGTTTTAATATGCATGGATGTAGTACAAAATCTGTGTCAAAAACAGTCGATACACGGAAGAAATTCAGCTTGTTGAAATCTGAATATGCAACTGGCGTGTTTGGAATAAACTATTGGAAACTTTAATCTAGGAGCTATATAAAAAGGTTTATTCCTATCCGCCGTTCATTTATTTCACAACTTTGTTAAACTGTCTGAACAATGCGGCATTTTTGGTGTTGATCTGATTACGTTTGCGCGAAAACAAGCCAAATTAGTCAGCATTTTTTAAAATCCTGTAACATCTGATAAGATGTCTAGTCAAAATTCTCATCCCTAGTCGACTTATACCTACGAACATACCGTGTTCAACCAAAATTGTCCATGAAAAGACCGTGCTCTACCGAAATGGGCTATGAAGAGATTTCGCATTCACTTCGGCGAGAGCCTCGACTTTATATAGACCCAAAATTGGTCAAACTAGACAGTGTAATGACAAAAAAAGAAATTCTAGACAATATATTAACGATAAAAAGACACCTCGACTCATTAAAGAAATTTTCCTCTGAATTATGAAACGTATTTTCAGTCGCCTAATAATATAGTAATCGATTCTTGAAATTGGTTCTCAAACCTCTGGTTCTTAAAGTTGGTAATTTTGAGTCTACATGACCTGTATGTCGGATTATTCTCATATTCATCTTGCGTGTTTTCAACCAAAAATTTGCTGCATATTTAACATCAGAAGAAACAGACCGTCTTATTCATCAAGTTGAAGCCCAGGTCTAGGTGCAGACTTATGAAAAGACAATGCTCGACCAAAATGTGCTATGAAAAGACCATACTCGACTCATTTGAGCTATGAAAATATTTTACTGGACTTTAAGACATTCTGAACTTTAGCTCGACTCAGATTTTTCGCAAAAGATTTTAACTGGACCCAAAATTTTACAAAAGGCTTTGCCTCAACCCAAAATTTGGGCTCGACTTACATGACACCAGGTATACCCAAATCGTCACGGGCAAATATGCCCGATGCGTGTATCTCTTGTTCGTTTTTCCTATATTGATACTTTGAAAATGCAACAATACTGCGGAAAATAGCTAATTTAGCAGAAACCCGCAAAGTTGAAGGGAAATAAGCAACCCGTGTTCGAAAAGTGTCCTAATCTTAACCGCGAAATACAAGTACAAATTTGATATCCTATTTTTCGCACATCTTGTATCACGCATCTGCATCTGCTCCATTTATGTATCGCTTTTTTCGCACGCAACGTAACTCGATTTTGCACTATAATCCGCAGTTAAGCCTAATTTAATGCGCATTTTGAGCTTAAAAGTGATTATTAAAGCTTTATTACTACTACTAGTACTTAATACTACTTAATTATTACTTATCAAAGAGTTCCTAGCCACTTGATTGAATCTACTCCCGTACCACATTGACAAACAAAGCCTTTTTAAACAAAAGATTTTTCGTAAAAATCAGTTTTTGTGGCACTGGGACGTACATCATATATTTCACGAAATAGTGGAAAATTATTTCACAACACCAGTGAAAATGGATTTGGCCAATAAAAGTAGATTTGGCGAGTGAAAATAGATTGGGCCAGTCTCACATTGACAAACAAATCCTTTTTTTGAGCTAAGGATTTTTTCGAGAAAAAAACACATTTTGTTGCTTTGGGATGTACCATTTCTTAAAGTATTGACATCAAAGCAAAAATTTTTGGTTTTATACAATCCATATGAACAGGCTTCACTACGAAAATAGTATGAGCAACACTCTACAACTCTTTGACCCATAGGGTTACATCATATTTTTTAAATAAGAGACGAATTTTGAGAAACATTGGACGAAATTGCAAAACTTGACTTTATACAACACTAATCTTAAGTTTCTTTACATCATAGCCAAAGTTAGTCTAACACACGTTTCTTATATAACTATAAACCACCTAGACCCAATAATGGAGAAAAAAGAAGGCATTTTACATGAAAAACAGACGATTTTTTTGCGTTTCCGAACTTTACATTTCTAACGTACCAATTATTCAAGTATTAACCCTAAAGCAAAAATTTTTAGTTACATACAACCATTAGGAATAGGAGATACTACGAAAATAGTACGAGCAACATTCTACAATTCCTTGACCCGTAGAGTCACATCATGTCTTTTAAATTAGAGACAAATTTTGAGAAACATTGGACGAATGCAAAATTGGGCTTCCTATGACCCTATCTCAAATTTCTTTACATCATAGCCATAGTTAGCCTGACACACGATTCTCTTATAATTATGAACCACCTGGACCCAATAGTCCGAGAAATAAGAAAGCATTTTACATAAAAACAGACGAATTTTTGCGTTTCTTAACCTTATTCGTCTAATTTACCAATTTTTCAAGTATTGACCACAGAGCAAAAATTTTTGGTTTAACACAATCCATATGAATAGGAGATACTACAAAAATAGTATGAGCAACAATTATTCAAGTCCTTGACCCATACGGTCACATCATACTCTTAAAATAGGAGACGAATTTGAGAAGCTTTGGAGGAAATCGCAAGACTTGACTTTATATAACACTAATCTTAAATTTCCCTATATTGAAACCAAAGTTAGCTTGACACACGTTTCTCTTATAACTTTGAACCACTTAGACCGAACCACATCTTTGAACACAACTTTGAACACCCTGACTACCCATAGAGAGAGAGAGAGAGAGAAGAGAGAGAGAGAGAGAGAGAGAGAGAGAGCGAGAGAGAGAGAGAGAGAGAGAGAGCGAGAGAGAGAGAGAGAGAGAAGAGCGAGAGAGAGAGAGAGAGAAGAGAGAGAGAGAGAGAGAGAAAGAGCGATACGGAGGCGGAGTACGGTAATAATTTATCAATAGGATAACCAAGATACTTATCTAACTTAAACATCATGATTTTTAGTGTGCGTACTAAAGTGGACCGATGCAATGTGGTTTACTATTGCAATTTCAACGGAATCGATTCTGGATCTTGTGGAAGCCTAACCAAAAAAACACTTAAAATTAAAAACTGGCAATAAAGAAATTGAGCATTAGATAACTTTCAGTAATCAAAAATATATGTAAAAATAGTAACTTTGCGTAGTTTTTCCAATAGATTTTGGATCCATTCTGTTT